>NW_009935880.1:1709-38497 GCF_000696875.1 Nestor notabilis
CCGATTTCCCTTCCATCACATAAACTCACTTGTTGGATTAACAACCCTGGATTGGGTGGGGGGACGAGGAAAACATGTTGCAGAGCGTGCTGGAAGGGGGGTGGGAGGAAATGACCATTTAATTTTGCAGAGTCTCTGCTACCACATTGTTAAATGATGCTTAATATCAAAACGTGATGTGCTGTTATGGGCACATCACAGATTCCCTTTCTCCTTCTTTAGATTGTTTAGGAAATCCTAATCTGATCAGAGACCGAGTGCAGTCACTGCTGATTGAAATAGAGAAAACCAACCCCCAAACCTTCATTTTCTATTCTTAATTCCCTTCCCCTCTAACCCTTCAGCATCATTTCATCCAACATCAGATCTGTGGCCACGCAGCGGGTCTGGTTGCAGGGAGGAGGGAGGTGAAAGGGGATGGTTACAGGAGCTGATGGTGCACGGGGAGCGGCGCCGGCGTGGACCAGGAGATGCGGGATCCTTGATGAGCTCCTCTGCAGCCTCCAACAATCCGGCTGGAGACAAAGGGATCTTTCCTCCTTGTGTTTTGGGTTTGGGAGAGATGCAGCCGCTTATCGCAAGGAGATTAAAGTGGCGAACACGCCTTCCAGCGGAAGTCACTGATTTGGACCGGAGTGATGCAGTTGCCATGGCGACCTTGGTTTCCTGGGAAACCCCCAAAGGTTGTCATGGCATCCCTTCTCCCATCCCCCCTGGGCCTCGCTCTTCCCGCAAAAAAACCTTTCCAGATGGTTCCAGCCCCGTCATCCCACAGGACACCACAGCTCGGCCCCACTACGTGACCCCATCCCAGCACTCCATCCCCAGGCCATGGCCCCAATGTGGCTTCCCTCTGCTGAATAAAGCTCCCGTAGGCAATAAGCACACCCCAAACCCACCCTACCTGCAGAGGAGCTCACACCTTGGCACTGACATTTGGGGATGGAGCCTCATCTGCAAGCACCAAGAACAACCTGCGCCCCATGTATTCCCTAAATCCCATGTGAAATGGCTCTGAGCAGCCAGCGGGAAAGCTCAGCTGAGAAACTCCGGCAGCTTTTGGAAACCAGATGTGTAAAGAGCAGGATGGAAAAGTAACCAAACCCCTGCCGAAATAAACACACCGGCTTCATCCTTACGTGTGCACCAGGGGCCACGGGACATCTGATGGGATCAGGTGAGCTTTGCACGGGGTAGTGTTTCATAGCACCATGAAGTAATGTTGATTTTGGGGACAAACCTCGTGCTTTCCACTGCTTAGCTTTATTTTTCCACTCCCCCTGCTGCTCTGGGATATTTCTGTGTTAAAGTGGGATAACATCCTCTAGGTCCTCTGATTATATTTGCTTTTTTAGTGCTACACACAGAAGGAAAACCCTGCTGCCTGTTTCTTTTGCAGCTGGATTTCTTCGATTCTGGTGCTAAAAAGGTTCTTTGCAGTGGTTTAATGCTTCAATCTGACCCCTGCCGTCGAAGCAGGCTGAAGACAGTGCCTTGGCTCCAGCTCTGCTCTGTTCTGCCCAGGTTTGGGTTAAATAAAACCAGTTTCCCTCAAGGCAACGTCCTGCACAGGGCTGGTAAATACCTTCTTATGACAAAGAGAGTTTTGACCCCAACCTGTGTGAGTCAAACCTTTCCCACATGTGTGGAAAGGGGAATTTGTCCTCAGAGATGCTATCCATGCTGGAATCAGAGTTTAGTTGGGATTTTATCCACATTTAAAGGATCAGGACATTTTGTAGTACTCTGCCTTAGCCCCAGTTAATAAACCCCTTACAACCAGAAAAAACATCAGAGCAGCTTCTTGGCTTATGGTATGTGACAGCTTTATTTGGACTACTGTAGTTTTCAATGATCTAACAAATGGTCTTTATGAGGGAGATGCTCTGGAGGTAACAAACCTGGGATCCCTTCTGGAATGACTGGGATCCTTTGTCTGGGATAACTGGGAACACCCCAGCGTGCAAAGGCAGTGGACTGAAATGTCATTCCTGCCTACAAGCTCCCACTTCTTATTGTTATTAAAGCTGTCCCCCAATCCTATTCCTAAAAGGAGGATTTGAGTTTAAAAGCAGTGGAAACAGCCACACTTGGGATTGTGTCTGCCTGTTCCCTGTGGCAGGAAACCACACGTTCTCCTGGAAGTGGCACAGCAGTTTTTGGTTTCTCTGCCATCTAAAATAAGCAGAAACCTTGCAGGTTGCTGTTTGCTTTCCTGACAAATCCCTGCCTTACTTTGTAGGGGCAGAGTCATTTCCAATGGGTTTTATTGACAGTAAAAGATGCTGTTTGGGAGACGTGGCAAGGAAACCTCTTCATGCACTGGAGCAAAATGGCTTAGGGTGACGTGTCCCTGCCCATGGCAGGGGGTTGGAAAGGGATGATCTTAAGGTCCTTTCCAACCTAAACCATTCCATGATTCTATGTTTCTACGAAAAGGCATTTTGCTCCAGTGCCAAATGCTATCACTAACAAACATGAAGGCATTGCTGCTCTGTCTTTGAGATGCACCCCAAAAACGGGCAGTGGAAACCCAGGGATATCCTTCCCATTTCTGTCTGCTTCTTCCCTTTGTGCTGCCCTGTGAGGTACCATTCAGTCTGTCAGCTTCTCTTGAACTGCCTCCTGCCTGTGTTGTGCCAGGAATTGGAGAGATCACTGAAAGATTGCTCTCTTTGCAGCCAGCTGCTTATTTAACCTCCTTTGCTTTCTTGCAGTGTGCCTCCTATTAGGACCTAGGACTGTTTTAACCATCAGTGGGGAGTTACAGATGAGCCTCAGCCTTTGCAGCATGCTGGACTCGCCTGTTTCTAATGTGCTTAGAGGGGCAGCATTAGGAGATTAGTATTAGTGGAGCTGCCTGCCTGCTGTCTGCAAGGAGAAGGGCTTGCCTAGACTCAGCTTATTACATTAGATGGAGGAAAGTGCATTACTGAAAGCTGCTGGCTGACATTTCAGATTGCACAGGGAGCAAGCAGGGGGAAGGCAGGGTCCCTGAAGTGTGTGGACTGTGCGTGGACTCCTCAGCCTGTTGTCTGCATGTGCAGCGTGGCAGGGATGGTCTCTGAAATGTCCTTCTCCTCCCCTGTCCTTCCTACCTGTCATCTAAGAGACAAGGTGACACTGCTGCACCTAGGGATGGCAGCAGGCAGATCCCGCCCTAGAGATGCAGCCCCTGGAGGCTTTATATATTTGGTTTATATACGGGCACTGGGTGATACAGAGCCTTGTACAGCCTCCTACCTCCTTTCCTAGGTTCCTGTCCCTTTCCCTCTGCTTCTATTTTAGGACCTGTTCCCCTATTTCAGCCGTGGATGCCACCTCAGAACACATCCTTGGTAGAAGGGGATGCAGGGGACACACAGCAACACTAACCCTGGCCCCTCCACTTGGTTCTTTGACACTGTCACCTTTTTCTCCTGTTATTTACCCTTCTTGTGTGTGTTTTCAGGCCTGACTTCTGTTGTTCTCCAGCACAATGATGCCCTTCAGGTGCTTGGGGTGGAGCAGGGCAGAATCCATGCCACCCTATGTGTGGACACTAACAAGGGCTGGAGATATCTCTTTCCTCCAGGAGGGTTAAATTTCTTCCCAGGCAATTGTTCCTGCTCCATCACTGGACAAAAGAAGTTGGTTTCTGTTGTCAATCCCCACTTTATGGACAGTTCAACAGAGGCAAAGGGCAGACAAGGGCTTCCCAAGCAGAAGGGAAGGAGCAATCCAGAGCTCACCAGCAGTGCAGGGGTGTCTCCTGGCAGAGCTCTAGGGCAGGCAAAGGGTCTCTTGCAGTGGTTGGTGTGTACAGAGTGTTCTACATGAAATCTGTTTAATTGTGTAGTTTGGAGCCCTCTTCCTGCCAAGCTTTTAAAATCTGCATATCTTGGTGCGGGCACATGGAGGCTCCCAGCACAACCCATGCTTTAACAAGTGATCTCTGGTGTGCTGCAAAGCTGTGAGTGCAAACAAACAGGATTTAAATGGGACTCATTGTGCCCTTCAGTCTCAATTGCTGCAGGTACTGGGAAGCAGAGCTCGGTGCACTGGCAGCCTCGTGCAAAGACAGTTATATGGGCAAGGAATGCATGGAAACAGGGACTTTCTGGCCATTATAGAGTGCTGTGGGCAGGGAAATATCCTATAAATTGTCTCTTTTATGGATGGTACTGATCTTCTGCACCCTTCCCTGCTATAGGTCCTCACCAATAGTCTGAATAGGATACTTGGCTTGACTTCGGGGGGTGTACAGCTGGAGGATGTGTTAAGGACAGGATGCTGTTGGGCCTGTTAGATCAAGTCCAGAAGAGGCCACGGAGCTGCTGCGAGGGCTGGAGCAGCTCTGCTCTGGAGCCAGGCTGAGAGAGCTGGGCTGGGGCAGCTGGAGAAGAGAAGGCTCCTGAAGGGGACACCTTAGAGCAGCTCCAGGGCCTAAAGGGGCTCCAGGAAACCTGGAGAGGGGCTTTGGACAAGGGGTGGAGGGACAGGACAAGGGGAATGGCTTGAAGCTGCCAGAGGGGACATTGAGATGAGCTCTTGGGCAGAAGCTCTTCCCTGTGAGGGTGCTGAGGCGCTGGCACAGGGTGCCCAGAGAAGCTGTGGCTGCCCCATCCCTGGCAGTGTTCAAGGCCAGGTTGGACACAGGGGCTTGGAGCAACCTGCTGTAGTGGAAGGTGTCCCTGCCTGTGGCAGGGGTTGGAGCTGGAGGAGCTTTAAGGTCCCTTCAACCCAAACCAGTCTGGGATTCTATGCTGCTGTGAGCTTTTCCTTCCATTGTAAGGCACTGCTTTATGAGACCCACACGTTTCAGGGTCTGTCTGTGCCTCATCACTGCTCAGAGCCTGATTTTGCTGCTGAGGATGCTCTGCAGCTGGGCAGGGAAACCTTCACGCATGAACCTCCCTGCAGGGCACTGTCAGCTTTCTCCTTCTTATGAATCAAGACATGCTCAAGTAGATTAAAACATGTCTCCTATCTCGTCCAGCTTGTCACTCGGCTTGGGAGCAGCTAAAATACTTCCTGATGGCCAGTATTCCCCTGCTTGTAATGGGAATAGTCTTCACCTGACCCTGCTGCACACTGATCTGGAGACCCTGGCTCAGCGCCGCAGACGGCAGCCGGCGCTGCTGGGTTTGTTTAAGAATGATTCATTTCCTTAAGCCTTGTAATTCAGATGCTTTTCTGAGCATGTTTAAGCTCTGTCGTGTCTGTTGGTTTTCTACAGTTGTTACTCTTCATTTTTAGCATCTTTAACACATGCTGGGTGGGAAGACTTGCTTTGGGTGCATGGCTCACACAACTAGACTAGCGAGTGGCTATCTGCTCTCGCTGGCAAGGATGCGGAGTGCAATCAGTTTCCTTTTGGTGCTGACCAGCACCAGCTGCTTTGCTTTGCTTCCTGTGAAGCAGCATCATGGATTGATATGGAAAATCCTTTGGGGTTGTGTCATGGTTCCATCGGTGGCGGAAGCTCTAAAGGCTCAGCCAAGGCTAAGAAACTGGGGCTGTTCAGCCTGGAGAAGAGAAGCTGCGTGGAGACCTCAGAGCAGCTTCCAGTGTCTGAAGGGGGCTACAAGGGTGCTGGAGAGGGACCTTCATCAGGGGCTGTAGTGATAGGACAAGGGGTGATGGGTTCAAACTGAAACAGGGGAGGTTTAGGTTGCATATAAGTTAGAAGCTGTTCCCTGGGAGGGTGCTGAGGCGCTGGCACAGGGTGCCCAGAGCAGCTGTGGCTGCCCCATCCCTGGCGGTGTTCAAGGCCAGGTTGGACACAGGGGCTTGGAGCAACCTGCTCTAGTGGAATGGGATGAGCTTTAAGTTCCCTTCCAACCCAAACCATTCTATGATTCTATATGGGGCTAAAAGAGCTGCCAGCAGCAGGGTCTGTGCTTGGGATCTTGCTCTCATGGGAAGCCAAAGGTTGCAGTGGAGGATGCTTTGCAAAGTGGTTTTTGCATTCACAGAGAGATGCGTTTGCTGTTTGACTTGGTTGCAACGAAGGAGCTGAGTGCACTGCAGGGTGGTGGGTGTTGCTGTGCTGCTCGGGGGGATTTGGGCTGTCAGTCCATGAAAACGTGTGTCCCTGCACCCCAGACCTGCAGTGCTTGCTCCCAACTTGCTGTTGGTCTGCTACGTGGCTTTGGGCAGCTCAGCTCCTCCAGGCCTTGGTTTCCCCATCTATAACTGACACTGAGCAGCTTCACAAAGTGTTTGCAATGAAGCACACTGTGGAAGGAAGAGGCAGTTTTGAAACACAGAGCAAGAAGTAAAGAATCCTCCAAGGATTTATGGAGTTCAGCTTTCTGGAAGCTTGCAGAGCGTTCAGAACCTCCCCCTGATACCTCAGTAATTGCAGTTATTTTCTTTAGCTGGAGGAAAGCCTGTGAATGCCAGCTCTGCCCTACAGCTCCCATCCCATTACCATCCTCCTCTCCTCTGGTTCCTTCACTTTGCATCTTTGCACTTGCTTTTCCATCCTTATGGCCCATTTCTCCTGAAATCTCTGTGTGTTCCTAGTCGAAATCCCTCTTCTTCCTCCTCGCTGCTCTCTGCTTGGAGCTGCAGCTCCGCAGCAATTGGAACCTCAAGCTGTTGCAGCAGGTCACAAATGAGACGTAGGAAGTTTGGGCTTAAAATGAACCCGCCTGCTGCAAAGTGGAGCTTGTAGGAGGGGTGTGAAAGGAGTTTGCTGTGAGTTTGGGTGTAGCTTTGCAGGCTAAAGGGGTTCTCTACCTCTGCTGCGTGCATTGGTGGGTGCTGGCACCCAGCGCTTGTGCTTTACCCTTCAGGTGTCTGAATGATGTTCTGCACTTCAGAAGCCCTCAAATTAAAAGAGGAAATCTTCTTTCTGCAGTGTCTGAAATGAGCCTGGGCTTTTCTCTCCTGGGGCTGGAAACCTTTCAGTGATGCCTCTCCCATCCTGGTTGCAAAATGCTCTGAGAGAGCAAAGCATGCCCAAAGAGAAGTGGACCAGCAAACACGACCTGGGGTCAGCTGCTTTCCTGACTTGTGATATCTCCTGGGAATTTAGCTTTATTGCTCCTTTTCCTTAACCAAGCTGTTATGCAGCTCCCTTAGAGCATTACACAGCACTTCCCTTTATCAGCCAAACTCAGGAATAAGAGATATCAAGTTATTATGATAAGACCTGTTTTCCCTGGCTCTGCACTGATTGGCATCAATTATATCTTCCTCTTTAATTCTCTATTAAGACTCTCAGCCATTCCAGCATATTGTTTGGGATCAGTGACAGATGGCCAGACCCACTGTTTTTGCAGGTCACTTTGTTTATCCCTTAACAAACTGGCCCAACAGGAGCTATTCTCCAGTCCTCTGGATTTCCACCAGGTCCAGGGCTCAAGAGATGCTCAATACTTGCAGTCTCATGAGCTGCTTCACCAACTCCTAATGCTTGGATACAAGTTATCTGGCTTGACCTGTTTAAAAACGTCTCATTTTTTGGCTGCTCTTTAATATCCTCTGTTTTTCTTGGAGTGGAGAGGATTCTATCACCCCCGTATGATGAGAAGACATGTGGATCCCTTCAGGAGCTGGAGCAGCAATATCTTCTGAATGCTCCCTACTTCTCACTCCCACTGCGGGTCTTGCTGAATTCAGTGGAATAACGTCATCATTAGGCTTAGGATTTGGGGTTTCTTTCTACCAGGGCAAGGATACAGCCTGAAAAGGCACCAGAACACCCCAAAGTGCTGGATTATTTGCCCAGGTTGAGGAAATTGTTATTTACCACTTGATCTCCAGAGTCCAAACTCTGCCATCACTTTCTTAGCCAAACCAATGCTATTCCCTGGGCTAGCTGAAGGTGCAATTTGGGTTGTATTTGTGCAATATTCCAGTGTTTCTTGAGGATCCCAATAGTTTGATCATTGCTTTGCAAAAGAGCAGGAGCCTTTCCCTGCTGGCAGGTGGGAGGGAAGTGTAATCCCAGTCTAATAAAGCATAAACCCCAGTTAGCTTTAAGCCCATGAATAGTCCTTCTGGCACTTCAGGATAAGCCAGTGCTTGAATAACTGTTTGGTCTGAGACCCTTGCAAGGAACGTTAAGCCCCTTTGGTAGCTTATTTTCCCCCAAGTGCCACACTGCCTTGCAAGGGGATCTTTGCTCCTGGTGGGAAATGCACCTCCCTCCTTTCTCTGCCTGCTTTGAGCATCCCTGCAACATCATCCCTGCACTATTCAGAGCACGGGGCTCATCCTCCTCAGTACATGGATATTATCCCACCTTTTCCTTTTGGGGAAAATAGGCTCATTTTTTGGGATGAACTGGGACCAGGCTGGTCCCAGAGTGTTAGGCTGGGCTCTGAACTGGGACTACAGACCCTTCCTTCCCTTGTCTCATCACCGGCTGCCAATGGAGCATCCAGCTCACATAATCTGGTTTGGTGGTAGCGCTTGTCTTATAAGTGTGCACCACACACTGGTTTTAATATAGTTGATAAACCTCACTATAGGAAGCTTTATGAATTCCCACTTGAAAACTAACTGTGAAAGGGACAGAATTTGGGTATGTGACTCCTGTGACTTATACAGGGCTTAAACCATCAGGGAATTTGGCTAAGCCCCATCCACAGGCAGGTGCGGAGCCTGGGATGCAGGAGGTGGGATGCTCCAATTGCCTTGGTCTGAACTAAAGGCAGAGAAAACAAAAGGGATATAAACAGTTGTATGAAGTTTCTAAGTATTTCAGCGTCTCGAAGACAGAGCAGAGCATCTCACTATAGTAAAACAGGAGTCAGGATGAGTCCCTTCATAGAATCATACAATCACAGAATGAACCAGGTTGGAAAAGACCTTTAAGATCATCAAGTCCAACCGTTCCCCAGCACTAAGGCCTCGTCTACCCGGTGTCTGAACACTTGCAGGGACGGTGACTCCAGCCCTGCTCTGGGCAGCCTGTTCCAATGCCTGAGCACCCTCTGGGCAAGGAATTGTTCCTCAGCTCCAGCTAAACCTGCCCTGGGGCAGCTTGAGGCCATTTCCTCTTGTGCCATCCCTTGTTCCTTGGGAGCAGAGACCAGCCCCCTCCTGGCTCCATCCTCCTGTCAGGCAGTTGGAGAGAGCGATAAGGTGCCCCTGGAGCCTTCTCTTCATGAGAGTTATTAGGCTTCAGAGCAGATCTGATGCAATACGAGGTGGATTCATGCACTGCAGCAGAGGTTGGGGGATTTTTTGTTGCCCTTTGCTAGAACTCTTCATCCCTGCAGCAAGATGGGGTCTCACATTTGAGCTCTGTGGAAGCATCTCTACTGTAAGATCAACCAGTTGCTTAAAATCATGTGAATCATATCAGGTTGGAACAAACCCAGCTTTATTAAGATAAAAACATGATGAGGAAAACCCACTTTGCTCTAATTATTCTGGATTTGGAACTTGCCATTAATGTGAGATAATAGTTAAGAACCAGAATATATTTAATGAATCTTTTTCTATCTTTAGCTCCCTTTGACTGTGTTGCTTGTAGTCTGTGAAAGAATTCTAATGAGCAGATCTTCATTTGTGGGGAATGAGGATGGGAAGTTGGAGGGGACCAATGTGCAACATCTCTTCTACTTTGTCTTGGGAAAAGAATAATCAATTGTTGCTTGTTTTCCAGGCCAGGCTGTGCATAAAAGCAGTTCTTTGCTCTACCCAACAGGTAACAGAAGATGTTTCAAACTTAAGACCTTCAGGACTGTTGAGAAATCAAATGTCTCCGAGGAGATGGCAAATATCATGGACACGGTGACTGATGCTGCTGTGGACCCGACCAACAGAGGGTCTGTCCTCCCCAGTTAAACCCATTTTATGTTTCACCTATGAAATATCTGCCACGTTATCTGGGTTTTCTAACAAGTGCATTATGTAGAAGGGAACATCTTTGCAGCCAGAAGATTATCTTCAAACCATGTGCAATATAATGAGACTGAACAAAGCCAGGAAGGAGGAGGAGGGGAGGTGGAAATCATTTGGACATTATTTTAGTCTTTTTTTATAGAATTTAAAAATATCTCTTGAAAGATGAAGCAACCCAAAAGGAAACATTAACCAGAGCTGCTAATAAGCAGGCCAAGTGTTTTGCTTGTGGTGGGAGGGAGATGGGGAAGTTCAGTCGCTCTCACTGTTCTCTTTGGAAGGCCATGGGCTGTTTTCATCACTGGGATGTGAATTATTCCTGTTCCATTTTCCTGACTCTCCTGTTAATGCTCTTTATGAGTAGGTATGTGCTGCACCAAAGGTTGGGATTTATTTTAAGTCCTCATTAAGAAAGGAACATCTCCGCTGATGCTGAGGAAAGTGGTGTTGAACAGCCCACTAGTTGTGCCTTGCTTTCAGGATCCCTCCATGAAAAGCTAAGGAAAAGCCCAATCGCCAGGGGTGGAAAAGGTATAAAGATCTGATCCTGGCTGGTTGTGCCTCTGAATTTCATAAGAGCCTGTATTCCCTTGGCTGTTCCATGGTACTTCAGTCCTGAGGGAATATTATAGTATTATCTTGCTAATACTATAATAAATGGGAAGCCCATCACTCCTTCGCTGTTGCTATTTCATTTTGCATGCCAAGGTCTTTTCTGTGACAGGTTAAGAGCTGCGGGTTGCCCACAGTGGGCTGTGAAGCTGTTAAACCTGGGGCTTCTATAACCTCACTGCATTTCCAAGGACCTAGATCCATTTCCTAGGACCAGGATCCATTTCCTCGGACCATGTGGGCAAATATTATCCCAGTGCAATGAGATAGATGGTTTGCAAAGGGATAAACGGTCTGCAAAGGCATAAATGCAAATGGCAAAGGGGTTGATGGTCTCTCCTGATGGCTCCCTGTTCTTGCCCCAGCCTCATCCACCTCTGCATGCTGCTTCCATCCCAGCTTTGAGACTAAAACCTGCCTGGTACATACTCTGTTGGAGGAGCAAGGTGACAACAGCGTTGTTGGTGGGACTCAGGTGAGCCTGGGAGCCTCTGTGTCTGCATTGCAATAAGTCACCAGGAATGATTTGGGGAATGTTAATTTGGACTGGACCAACCAAAGTTAGCTGCAGCTTGCTCTGAAGCAGAGGATGCCCAAGGGGAGGTAATGGGGGGCAAAACCTTTAGGCATGTGAAGCAGACTCTTGAATTCATGTTACTGATTGCTTTGGGTCCATGTCCAAGAACAAGCCTTGAGGTCCCCACTGGGGACCTGGAAAGTGGAGCAAGGAGCGCTCTGCCTAGAGGGCAGCACCAAAACCTGGATCCTTCCCTGAGCACAGCTATTTACCTGCATTTCAAACCAGATCCCAGGCAGGAGGTGGGGACCATACACAGCAGACACATGTGGGATGCTTCAAGGCGCAACCCAAGTGAGGATGCACTTAAAAATAAACAACCTACATAGAAGAAAGGCTCTGAAATGGGAAAACTCAGGGGAATATTCGTGGCAAAGCAACCAGCTGTCTGCACCATGTGTCTCTCCTTGCAGAAGAGCTTTGAAGATGAACCAGGAGGGTTTCTGAGGCACCGTTCAGGGCTGGGATTACTCCAGACCTGTTGATAGTTCAGCATCCTCCTTTCTGGCTGTCCCCAGTGCAAACTTCAGCTGAAATGAGGATTGAGAAATTCCCTTCACAGTGGGGAAATGATGTGGTTCTTAAAGGAATGTGTTGGCTTTGGTGAGGTCATGTTTGTTTTGTTTGCTTTTTAAACATGGATAATTTCTTGGCTTGGATTCCTCCTCCTGTGCTGGCATATGTGTTGTTAGCAATGGAAAAAGATCTTGTTCCTGGGAGCAGGGTTTGGGGGTCCCAAAGACAAAAGTTTCTTGGGCTCTGCATAGGTACAGGCTGGGGAGAACAGGCTGAGCCAGAGAGAGAAGAAACGAAGGTGTAAACCCACCACTTTTAATCAAAGCTGAGTTGCCCACCTTGGGGAATGAAGAGGAAATATGGATCTGGCCCTTAGTGGGACATTGCTCCTTGGGCTTGTTTGCATTTAGTCCCAGCATGGTAGAAATCCTGTGGTCACTGAAGCCACAAAAATGACTTTTCCAGGTCATTTTCCAATGACTTGGAAAAGGGCTGGTGCTGCTGGTTCTTGGTTTTACCACGGTTTTTGCAGCACAAGGTGCAGAGGGAGGTGGGTTGGGGACCAGGGCTGCTGGGAGAGCCCAAGGAGCAGATCTCTGATCCTGCAGGGATTTGCTGGGCTTGCCAAGGCTTGACAGAGGGATGCTGGGGAATCATGGAGGTGAAGCGTCCCATGGTGTGAAATCAATCTGGTGTGAAAGGCATCTGCACAAATCAAAGCTAATTGGGATAGTGGCTCTCATTAACTTCACATCTGACCATGCCCTGCCTGGAGGCAGCCTGGAGGGGGGTAGGGAACGGGAGGTAGGGGGTAGGAAAAGGGAGCTCCTCCATGGGATCCTCCAGCTCTGCTGGCAAATCCCTCGGGATCTGGCAGTAACCACAGCACTGCTGCAGCCTGAGGATGGGCTTAAAGGGCTTTTTCCTTTGTGACCACCTGTGTTTCAATGTGGCTCAGCCAAATCCCACCTCCCACCCATCCATCCCCTCCCCTGTGCTCCCCCCAGGCTGTCTCATCCTGCAGCTCCCCAGCACCAGAATTAATGCTCAGACCATAAAGAGTCTGAAACCTTAAAAAGACCCTTTAAAAGAGACCTGTAAAGGTCCCTGGTGTGTGGGGAGTAAGGGCTGAGCCTGTTTCCATCACCCCAAATAACTGAGCAGTGGGCTCTTCTCCATTACCATGGATGGAGCTGCCAGCAGGCTGGGGGAGGTGGGTTGGGCTTTTTGGGGAGATCTCACCTCCAAACCCACTAAGAACCTGTAAGAGAGATCTGTTTGCAGCATTCCCTGCATCATGATGGGTTCGTAGCGTGCTCCAGAGGCTGCAAAAGGAGATTGAGCAAAGCCTTTAGCAACTCTGGAATCTCAAGGGACCGAGCCAGGAAGCACTTTTCTACCATGCTGAAGATTCTGGGGCTGCAAACAGCCAAAGGACCCACTGAAGGTCTGACCCAGTGTTGCCCCCCAGCCCTCCAGACAGCCCTGGGTTGCCCACAGTGGGAATGGCACGTTAACAGGAGAATTGACTTTCTGGATTGCGACACAGACCTGGGTCTTGGGAAGCCCTGGTCCCAGAGGTGTTAAATTTAGTTTCTTTTGGAACATGATCTAGTAGCCCTTAAAACGGGGGATAGAATGTACCAGTACTAAAGTGATCTTTATTTTTCACTGGTGTTACAGAGCTTTTTTATGGCTTGTGTGTGTGTAACATAATGATACCTCTGTTTGCAACAGCCACTTCGTTAAAGTGTCTCTCTGTTACGGTTCAAAAGCATATTTTGATGAGCAAAGTGATGGGAAACCCCAGACCCCTTCACCATTTGGATTGGTGGTTCCCAGCAGCAGAATGCTGCTCTGTTCCTCCCAACCAGCACCAAACCCAGCCCATGGACATCTCCCACCGATGCCGATCTTGCCAAATCTCCGCCTTCTTGGTATTGTACATACTGGCCTTGACCACGTTTTGCTCCATGCTGTTGGGTTTCTTTTGCTTGGTCGCTGAGCCAGCTAACTTAATGTGCTATTTCAGGTTAATTAAGAGCTTGATAGTCTCTACGTGTCAGTCCAGTACATTAATGTGTTGCCACGACTCTGACTTGCCTTGTGCATCTTAAAGATAACCATCATATGGGGACAGGCGTGTTGAAATGTCATTTGGAGCACAGGGCTGGATTTGGCAAGGGAAGGCAAATTAAAAATGTATCCAGTCGATTAAAAAACAAAATAGGGAGTGACTGAAGGATGGCTGACATCAAGAGAAGATCCAAATTTGAGCGTGCTTTGATTCCCATAATCATCCGAAGGCAGGCAGGCTGCTCATCTTTATTCATAGCCCTTCAAAGACGTGCTCTGAGAAGCTGAGCATCAGACGTGCTCTTTAGACGCTGAACACGTAGATGTTCCTCCTCTGTGCCCAGCACAGCTGCCATCTCCAGCAAGCTCTGTGCACCATCACTCCCAGCTCTGCATTTCAGGGTGCAATTAAAGTGATGAGAGCTCTGCCGTTGGGTCCATCCTGGTGGATAGGCAGAAAAAGCAGATGCAGGGAGCTGGGCTGGTATAGGGTTATGTAAAGCCACTTGTTGTAGGAACAAATGTGAAGGTGTTTGAAGAAGACAGTGAAATTAGAAAGTCAGACATCTCAGGAAGTGTTTGAGGGCACTGACAAAAGCTCAGTGGATGCGGCCGGTGGGATGGGGCTTAGTTGGAGGAGGCTTTCAGGGACAATGTATGAAATACTGTGAGCCTGCTTTGCTGGATTTGGGGGTAAAAGTCAGGATTCCTGCAGACCATCCGGGCCTCCACCTCTGCCCACAGGTGCTGGCAAAAAACCTGCAGTATAATGTCTCCAAGACCAGCCTGGAAGTTTAATGAGTGCACATTCATGGATGTGTTCTGAGAGGGGTTCGAGTTCAAGTGCACATCTCTGTTGCCCAGAGAAGCTGTGGCTGCCCCATCCCTGGCAGTGTTCAAGGCCAGGTTGGACACAGGGGCTCGGAGCAACCTGCTCTAGTGGAAGGTGTCCCTGCCCGTGGCAGGGGGTTGGAACTGGAGGAGCTTTAAGGTCCCTTCAACCCAAACCAATTGGATTCTATGATTCTATGATAATCCCCATATTTTCATCTCCCAACCTCTGATACAGGTAAATTATGTTTCTTTTTCACTTTCTCTTTTTGCTTTCCCCAAGATGCCATCATCAATGCACCTTTAATGGAATGGTCTGAGATTCTGCTGTCACCTCCTGGTGTTTTCCATAACACATGTCTCTCTGACCACTGCAAGGCCAGGCTGCTGATGCTGGGTTTTAAATGTCACTCCTATTCATGAGGATGATTTCAGAGCAGGGCAATGTATCTGGCAATACCACATCATTGATACAGCAGGACTTGCAAGTGAATGGTATTAAGGGAGACGTAGCCAGGAAATAGTAAAGCAGTGCCTGAAATGGGGCAGTTTCAATGCAAAATGATGTGTTTGATGCCATGTCCCTTGTGCTGCCATTAGTATATTGGAAAGGGACTTGATTATTCAGGTCTGGCAGGAAAATCACCTTCACTGCTGAAGGTCAGACATTCCCACAGCTGAATTTAGCATCTTAATTCATCACCTGAGGTCCCAACACATTGCAAATGGGAGACGTTGCATCAACCATTGACCTCCAACAGAGGAACAGCTCATGTTTCTTAATTTCCCATCCTTTACTATGCAATTTAGTTTCATGGGATCTTCCAGGGGCTGAAGTGGCTGGATATGAGTTTTACTTTGCTTCCCCTCCTTCATGTGGGTAACAATGAACTGTTTGCATGACTGTCTCAACTCGAACACATGTTGGGTATATTTGAGCAATGAAATGTTGCCTTGTGAAATTCAAGGTATCAGCCTTCTCCTCAAGAAGGCTAAATCCTGGCTAATAGGTGCCACAGAAATGATGCAATTTAGGACTGGAGATGTAAAAGGAAATCTTGTTACTCTGAGTTTGTTTTGAACTCTGGTTTTGCCAGTGTTTGCTGTGTTGCAATAAACACGTTCATTTGGTACCAGTCTGATGCTAAAACAAACTGCTGCATCCTGTCGTCCTGGTGACCTCCACTGTGGTGTGGGCCTTGTGTTCAGCTACCGGTCAAAAAAGTGATTTCTTTTCTTTTTATTTGGTTGTGTGATTTTTTTACCTGATGTTGAATTTATTTTTTTAATGTTTTCTTTTTGTTTTTTCATTAGAACTTGAAACTGTTCTTTCATACGCAAAGTTCAATAAAACAGCTGAAACACAGCGTGTGGTGTTTGAAACTGAAACAGGGCAGAGGGGAGATGTTGGGGGTGCAAAGGGTGTGCAAGGAGGAGGGTTGAGATGCATCCTCTGGATGAGCTCATTTTTCAGGATGAAATAAGCTGAAATTACTGTCATTCTGAAGAGTTAAAACTGACTCCTTTAGAAGAGGATGTTGTGTCAGAAAAAGGGATGTCATTGGCAATGTTTTGGCAAAGCAAGTGCAATCAGAGATGCCCGCTTCAGAGCTGACCCGCTCCTCCTGATCTTGTGAAGCAAGGTTTGAAGCTCATCTGAAAACCTTGTACCATGTCTTTGAGCTTCACACAAAAGCAAATGTGGCTACATAATGTCAAAGGTTGTTTTTAAGGTTACTGGTTGTCTTAAAAATAGTGAGATTGGAAAAAGAATTCAGGATTTTAGAGGGATTTTAAGCAGCAGGAGCTGCGCGCGGTCTCATTCCTGTGCTCCCACAGCCTTTGAGGAGAGGATGCCCAAAAGGAACTGAAAACTGGAGACTTTTCTGCTTCCTTTTGCTTTTAAGTCACCTGTTTCTGGTATTTACAGATTCAGTTTACAAAGCAAGATACACATTCTTGGCTTGGGGAAAACAGCTGGAGACCATGGAGTGGAGCTGTGGCTCAGCCCAAACTCCAGCTGAGATTTGGGATGAGGCACCCGAGCCTGGGGAAGGCTGGATCTGGTTCAGGATCTGGATCACTCAGACGGTTTGAACTGCAAATCCAAGCGCTGCTGTGCTGTGTCCCACAGCCCGGGCTCCTGCATGGTGGATTTGATTTCAGTGCTCACTGAGCCAGGAGCACAGACTATTATCCCAAGTGCTGAGTGCTGGGGCTGGTTTGGTCTGTCTTTGCTTTCTATGTTTGCTGTGAGACCAAATCTGTTGGGGAGGATGAGCTGGGTGCTGGGTGGTCCATGAGGAGCAGAATCAGCTTCAGCCCAAGTATTTCCAAATGGTCTCAGAGTGGCTGTGTTGGATGGGACCAAGTGGTGTCTCTGTTGGTGTCAGGGGCAGGTTCAGGGAAGGTTCAGAGGGGCTCAGAGCCACAGCAGTGAGGTTTTAGCAGCTCTTGGTGCTTTTCTCCCTGCCATGACCTTGACTTCTGTATCAGCTCCCCTCAGGGTTGTGGTGCCTCCAGCTGCAGGTTTCAGTTGACTGTGGTTAACTGGGGAGGTGCTTAAGCACCCGTGAAAAACAGGATGTCACAAGGTTTGAGATACAGATGGTGGTGTGAATACCATCAATCAAAACCAGCCCTGAAGGAAGGACAGGCACAGGGGCTGTACCTGCCACATGCCACCTAAGTGTGATTGAAGAGCGGCAGGAGACACCTTCCATGGCACCACTGATGAGTGGAGGGGGATGTTCCCATAGAATCATATAGAATAGTTAGGGTTGGAAAGGACCTTAAGATCATCTAGTTCCAACCCCCATACCCAACCCATCACTGAGAGCCAGGAGTGAACCTTGATTTGAGGCACACACCTAGACCCTGTGGGTTTTGCAGGGTTACCAGCCCATATCTGGGGTGATGAAGAAGACTTTGCACCAAAGAGCTGCAGAGGGACTGACCGTGGTCAGAGCCAACAGCTCATCTCCCACGAGATGGATTTTATTTACCAGGTTGTTGGCTTTTGGAAGGAGGAGCTGGGAGGAGTGCAGAGGGTGATGGTGTGTAGGCCAGCCATGGGGTAGCATGGCCTGACAGCAGGATGGATGTCTCATGCTTCATCTAGGAGGTTATAAAGAGCAGCAAGTAAATGCCACCACGGCAGTAGCACAGTGCTGGGTGTTTGGAGTTGCACATGGAGCAAGCACTGGTGCTGCCTGGCTTTGGGATGTATAATGTCATCTTAAAACAAGGGTCTGGAGGATTTGGGCTGCTGAAGGGCTGGTTTCTGCTGTCCTTTTGGCTGATGTTTGGCATCCCCATGTGATGGCTTCAGCATGTGCAGTAAATCCTTCACTCCCTGCTTTGAAATCTGCTGCTTGAAAATCTCCCTGGGTGCTGTTTCCTTCCTGATTTATGAAGAAATATTGATTAATCACCTCAGCACCATGCAGGACTTTAATGATCTGTGTCGTATCCTTCTTTCCAAGCCAGAGCATCCAGCTCTTCCAACCGTGTCTTTCCAGGATGCTGTAGAGGGGCCCTTCCAGCTCGAAGTCAGGTTCCTACTGGCTATTTCCTCTCTCCTCAAACCTTGCTTTGCTAAGGAGGCCTTGTACTAATTCTTTGCTTCCTGTCTATCAAACAGATGTTGTTATCCAAAAGGATCTTCCTATTCCATCCCTGGCAGTGTTCAAGGCCAGGTTGGACACAGGGGCTTGGAGCAACCTGCTCTAGTGGAAGGTGTCCCTGCCCGTGGCAGGGAGTTGGAACTGGATGAGCTTGAAGGTACTTTCAACCAAAACCATTCTATGGTTCTATGATTCCAACCAGTGAGGCATGGCATCCTTCTGCAAGGCTCATTGGCTATCCCACTGCTGTCGTATTTAACCGTGGGACTGCTGCTGTTATCACTCCCCTCCTGGAAATCTCCTTTACTTATCACCACCTGGTTCTGGCCATTTGTTAGTGTTGAGTTTATTGATATACTCTTGAATTTCTTCTACCAGTGCTTCAGTTTCAGCATCTCCCCAGGCTTGTCTGCAGGCAGCACTGGCACTGAGGACTTACCAGGGTTTCTGCCCTGCCTGTGTTTGTGAAGGGTGGAAGCAGATTCATCTCCTTTCAGGTGTTAGCATGTAAGTTTGCCTCTTGATTGTCAACGTGCAATGAGATGGGATGAAGACATCAACCAATAAATGTCACAATGGGGGTGGCAGATGCTCAGCTTTGCAAAGGGGGGACCACGCTTTCCTTGTCTGTTCCAGATGACGAACACTGCTGTTTGTGGCTTTTTTGGCTGCATTTGGGCAATGTGTGTTTGTCCCACATGGGGGCAAACAGGAGCCAATGTGCACAGAGCTCCTGAGCTCCTGGTCAGGGTTACCTGGGGGTCTATCCCCTCTGTGATTGTAGGGAGGGAAATATTCCCCTGGCTTTATGGGGTTGTGGAATCACAGAGGATGCTGCAAGGATGATTGTTCCAAGGACCCAGCCCACAGAGTGCTGGGGATTTCAGATGCTCTCAGGACCTTCCTGCAGAGCAGAAGCATCTCCTTTACACACCAACATTTCCACAACCCCAGGGCTTGGAGCAACCTGCTCTAGTGGAAGGTGTCCCTGCCCATGGCAGGGGATTGGAGCTGGAGGAGCTTTAAGGTCCCTTCCAGCCCAATTCTATGAACCATCAGGATCTGGACCAAGGACCTGAGGAAGGACTGAAGCTGCTCTTGCCCGGGCCAAGTCACAAGCCACATGGATGGCGCCGTGTCTCTCTTGGGTGCTCAGCAGCAGCGGCAGCCCCGGTAGGTGCTGCTTGTCTGGGAAAGCGTGAGCTGGGAGCGGAGGGTGGGGAGGGGGAGAAGGGGAAGCCGGGGCTAAAAATAGCTATTTTTGAAAGAAATGGATGAAAACCTCTTTGAAGAAGTGAGGGGAGAGGGGGAGGGTTTCCATGGAAACGGGGAAGTCTGTCTCTTCCCAAAAGAGGGGGTGGGAGATGAAGAAATAGTAAATACGGCAGAGAAATGATGGGAAGAGGATTCTTCGAGCTGGTGGCATTCCCCATGGATTGAGGGGAGGCAGCTGTGTAGTCTGAGCACACCTTGGTCCCAGGGGGAGCCGATGGGGCTCTGACACCGCCTGCCCGCATAGCCCCGGGCATGTCACCTTGTGTCTTCTCTGTGTCACCTGCAGCCCTGTGGCTGTCACCTGCCCACGTCACCAGTAAGAACAATGAGCCCAGAGCTGCTGGGACACGCTTGTGGGTCATTGTCACCACAATGCGGCATCTCCATCCACTCCCACAGCTGGAGATTAGCCATAAAGTGATGAATTTCCTCCAAACCCTTTGGGAAAGTGAACAAAATCCTGGGGCTTTCTTCTAGGAATTTTCTACCGTGGCATAGACCTTCCATAGAGAGATCCTGAAGGGAATGAGCAGCAGAGACATGAGGGTGAGGGCAGTTGGGGGCTTATGGCAAGGCTGGAGACCAAGCCAGAGCGGGCTGGCACAGCACAGAGTTTGGCATGGCTTTGAATCCGGCATGATCCACGATCTGGCACAGCTCATGACCTAGTGTGGCCCATTTTGGCACAGCTGATGATTTGTCCTGGCTCACAATCTGGCACAGCTCATGGTTTGGCCCAGTTCACAATCTGGCACAGCTCATGGTTTGGCACGACCCATGGTTTGGCCTGGCTCACAATCTGGCACGTCCATGGGGCTGGCGTGCCCCATAACTTGGCCCAGCCCAGTGCTCAGTGGCACCCTGTGCTGTGCCATGCGGTGCCGTCTCATGGCTGAAGCTGCCACAGTGCCCATGGTGCCATCGTGCCCTTGGGGAAGGTGCTTCCCAGCCTCAGCATCTCCATCGGCTGGATCCCTGCAGCATCTCCATGTCGGAGGAAGAGAAGAGGCAAATCATCCTCAAACCACTTTCCTCCCTGGCTTATTTGCAGTCCTGCTGCGCCCTGGGGAGGGATGAAGGTCTGGGCTGATGGGAAATTCTCACTCCATGGCTCAGATCTGACCTTCAACAGCTCTTGGTCCCTACCCAGCACCAGCAGACACTAGGGCTGAGACCCACAGGGTTTAAAATTAGCCTCTCTGGGGGCTGCTTGTCCTATTTGTGCTGTGATGGTTGATGGTATCACCCTGGTCATCACCTGCGTGGGGAACCACTTCTGAGACTGATGGCTACAAGGGGTTGTGTCCCATTGTGGCAGTGCAGAGGGGACCCTGAGGTCCCCTAACTGCTCCCCCAAGGCAAAGGCAATCTGCTTACGGATGTGGCCATTCCACTGGAGGATTCTCCCACCTCTCCTTAATATACTCTTGCCTAAGATCAACAATGGAAGGTTTCAACTTCTGCCCTATTTCCCTGCCTTTTGGTGAGCTCTGAAGCTGGAGGAGGAGGGATACTCCCTTGGGCATGGGCTGGTTCAGATCTGAGAGGGGTTCATTGCCTCTCCTCTCTCTTGGGGTCACACAAGCAGCCCTGGCTCATCAAAGCAGTCATTTGGGTAACATCTTGGATCGAGGGACTTGTGGAGCTCTGAAGCAACTCTGCTTTCCTGGTCCCTTTGGAGCAGGACACAGGGACACGGCCGGGTCCCCTTGGTGAGGAGGTGGTGGTCTGCAGCAAGTCTGTGGGGACACAGAGGCTCTGATGACACCTTAAGTAAAGCCCAGCCCTGGCAAGGGATGGTGGGACTTCATCCAGGCTGAGGAGCTGACGGGCTTCCTTCCAGAGCTGAAAGCACCCGTGCCTGGCTGGCAGGAGGCTATTGATTTCTTCTCTGTTCCTTAATTTGGCTTGTCCTGTCCTTTTGGCTTGTGCAAGTGAAATAAAGCAGCTTTGAGAGCCTCTTAACTGGAGCAGCCCGAGTGGAAGCAGCCCCCCAGGACTGATGCTCGCCCTGCGCCAGCAGGTCCATTAGCAACCCTGGAGCGAGCAGCAGCCTGACATGAAATATTCACAGTCACCTCAGCGAGCCCTCAAGAACTGAAGTTCTTTGCTGTGTGTTGAGCTAAATGACTTCTGTTTTCAATGGAGAGTGCCCAACTCCTCTCCAGACGGGCCAACCAGGCTGCTGGAGCATCCTTGGAGACAAAAGCGTTGCAACGCAGTGGTGTCAACCAAACGAGAATTCAGACTGGTCCCCAAAGGAGCTGTTTTTAAAATAATCACATATTTTATTATGAAAACCACCTTGCAGAAATACAAAAGGAGAACTTCATGTTAATTTTGCAGACTGGTGTTTTTGCTGGTTTCCCTTCAGCTGTGGTCTTTGCTGGGGACCAGGACCCCTCCCAGCTCCTCACAACCCACCATCACAGCCCACAGCAGCACAATCTAAACACAGTATCCCAGAGTTGTTTAGGTTGGAAGGGACCTCACAGCTCCTCCAGCTCCAACCCCTGCCATGGGCAGGGCCACCTTCCACTAGAGAGACACCTTCCACTGGAGCAGGTTGCTCCAAGCCCCTGTGTCCAACCTGGCCTTGAACACTGCCAGGGATGGGGCAGCCACAGCTTCTCTGGGCACCCTGTGCCAGCGCCTCAGCACCCTCACAGGGAAGAGCTTCTGCCTCAGAGCTCATCTCAATGTCCCCTCTGGCAGGTTCAAGCCATTCCCTTTGTCTTGTCTCTACAGGCCTTTGTCTGAAGTCCATCTCTGGCATCAAACTGGTAGGAGTGGTGTGGCTTGATGTTCCCCTACCCCACATCCTCATGCCAAGTGACTTTCCCAGGGCCACACACTCAAATAGGGTAGGGTTTCCAGTTTGGGTGACTATAAAGTCCATTTGGATGAGAGAAATAATCCAGAAGAGACTCACTTTTTACTTATAATACTGATGCAGAGACGTTGGCTGGTTAAATCTATGTAAAACAGACAAGTGGGTGCAGCGCTTCAGCTTGTCTCGTTCTCTGAAAGCCTGGGTTACGTCTGGAGTTGTCAGCGTGGCTGAGGGAGGCGAGTGCAGACACACACACTGTAAGAATAGCTCCACGATTAGGATAGTAAATCAGGGAAACGTCACTCAATTCAGGGAAATTCCCCTGATTTGCTGGAGACGGGATTCGGCCTCTTTGTGAGGAGCTGCTGTATTTGGATGTAGAAGAATCCCTGGTTTTGCAGAACCTAAAGAATAACAACTCAGAAATCCAGTTGCACTTGAGTTGTTCTCTGCCCAGCCTCAGTTTGTGCATATTGCATAAGGATCAGCCTGGGGCAAATCCTTTTCTGGATTCAAAGGCTAAACCCCTGCATTAAACCCCCTCATCCAGAGCCTCCTTTCCCACTGGGTGCAAGCAGTAAGGAAACCCATCCGTGCAAGGGCTGTTTGCAGCAGGGAGTGAAGGATTCCTGATTTTGCCATAGGGATAGAAATTCATGTTCAACATTGGGATCTGGCTGGAGCAGGATTAAGAGGGGTGCTGGGAGGAGCATCCTCCTCACTCCCCAATGCTGCACCCACTCTGTTTCTGTACCACCTGCTGCTCCTGGCACCTTGGGGAGCTAAAATAATATGGTTTAGCCCTACCAGGTCCCCACGTCCCCCTGGATGGCTGGGAATTATACTCAGATCTGATTTCCTTGGATATTTGGGGTGGTCCCTGCCCTCCCATCCCACCCTGGCTTGTTGTCCCTGGGAAAATTGCCGTTGGCACCAGCAACTCCTTGACCACTGTGTATAGGAATAGAACTATTCTCCATTACTCTGGAATGGAGGCAATCATTGGAATGCCCATCATGTTTGCTGGGTGCCAGGCACCTTGCAGGACTTGTTGCTGCCCTAATGCTCGTTGTCCAAGCAGGGGTCCAAGCAGATTATCTCCCTTGTGCCCTAACGCAGGGTTTGATTCATAGGTTTTGATATGCCAATTCTGTAGGAGCTTGGCTATCTCCTTCCTTGGGGGTGGGAGATTCTTCCTTATGAAGGGACATTGGTAAATGCAAAGTGATATAAAATTATTGCATTTCACATCGTCACCCCAGACAAGAGCAGAGCAGTGTGGTCCCTGCTGGTCCAATCCTGCCCCATCTCCTTCCCCAAAGCTGCATGGAGCTGGTGATTCTCCATCCCCCAGATCTCCCCGAGCAGATCCAGGCTATTACCAAGAATATGGTATGGATCAGTAAAGCAGCATCACGTATCCAGGGATATGATTATTTCCCAGTGGTTGAAATCTAGGTCTCTTGCTTGGGAGGAGGGAGGCGAGTGGAGGAGGGGGGAAGACGCTCATATTAATCTTATGAATATTCATGGAGAAGCTCTGCTGCCTTCGGGGGTTGACTCCTGGAGTTTGGGGGCCGTAGGTGAGAGGTGCCAGCAGCAGCGCGGAGCAGAGCGGCTGCTTGTGCATTCGCCGCATGCCTGACTGCAGAGCCAATTGTAAGTTGGTGCCTTTCTCTCTTCTCCCCCCTCTCCTTCCATCCTTTTCTCTTCCTGCCCTGCTTAAATACAGCCCGGCCATAAACTGCGTGCAAATGGAGGGGGTCGTGATTTAGTCACAAACATGACCTTGTCCTCGAGGTGCCGCCCAAAATCTCACCCCTCCTAAATACAGGCATGGCTCCTGCCCGCAGTGCTCTGTGCAGGCAGGGGGGAAATTGAGGGTCTTCGGACAAATCTTCACCTCCTCCATCTCCCCCCCCCCCCCCCCACCATTCCCTGCCCCCCCCTCCAAATTTGCATGAATTAACCCCAAAGGTGCTTGGAGGGGGAGAAGGGGAGTGTTTGCCAGAAAGCATGTAATGGGGAGAAAGTAGGGGAAACTGAGTGCTGGGATGTGTGATGTCAACTCAGATGATGCCGTAACTGTGTCTGATAAGCACCGAGCATCACCGCTTGGGTTTGGACTGGGAAAGAAGGAGCCTGGACCTCATGGCAAATAAAAATCAACATGTTAAAGAGAAAAGTAAATCTCTGCGCTGTTAAACAAAGCTGGGGTGTTTTGGGAAGGGGGAAAGGGGAGGAGAGAGAGTATGGTCAGGAGTAAAAACTGCTTTTAGCCAAAAAAATAACTGAAGGTGGGTTGATTTGGGGTGAAATAGGGGTTTGTGGCTGCCAGAGACACAGCAGCAGAAACATGGGGTTTGTGGTGCTTTAGTGTGATGCTCGGAGGAGCCAAGGTAGGTCAAATCCAGCCAAACTCCTGATCGAGTGGCTGGGGAGCAAGTGGTGGGGGAAAAATGCAGGAAAAGGAGAAAAACTGGGACAAATGCAACCTCCTGTGCTGTGGGCCTGGCAGAAAAGGGTTAAGCGAAGCGGTTGGATGCTGCAAGCCTTGTCAGGGTTGTACTATTTTTTCTAGTGCATAAGGAGAAGGGAGAGGAGGGTTGCACGGAAAAGGGAAATTTCCAAGAAAAGAGGGATCTGCAACAATATCTGCACCTCGGGTGATGAAGAGAGGAACCAACAGGCATAAATGGCCTGGAGACGGCTGAATTCTTTGCCGAGGAGGTTGGGACCACGGGGTTATTTTCCACCTGCCTCCCCTACCCGGTTCCGTAATCCTGGCTCAAAGTAGACAAGTCGAGTTGGAGCTGAAGAAGGGAGGTTAGAGGATTTTTTGGTTTATTTTTAATTTGGGAGGGAAAAAAAAGAATCAAGGAAAAAAAAAAGAGAGATTGCTTGGACCTCTCTGGGTTGAGCATCTCCACGGTGTGAGGCAATGCAGGGTTGTGGGAATGGGTGCTCCTTAGGAGCAGGGATGGACATGACCTGGCACCCACCGGCGACCGGAGCCTCAACATCCCCATGAGAAATTCTTGGAGTCGAATTCCCACGGGGTGGGTCAATCAAGGGTTTGGCTTTTGGGAGGATGGGGAGGATGTGGATGCAGGTCGTGTGGGTACCATGGTCAGGCCCACGATGCTCAGGGTTCATCAGAACCATTGGGGGGAGGGGGGCGCAGGTGATTTTGGTGGGGGCTCACAGGGACCAGTGGGGGGTTCAGTGTTGTGGATGAAGCCGGAGCCTCCTGAATCCCCTGGGAACGCGATGCAATGGCGTGGGAGCTGCACCCAGTGGGTACCACCGACCCCTGGGTGCTTGGCGATGGTGGGAACCCACCGGGGCTTTGCAGGGATGGGGGCTGCATCGTTCCCCCCGCCTCCTCTGCCTGGCACTGGCTTCCAGGGGCAGCCCGGCCCCGCTGCATGCCGTGGCGCTGAGGGAGAGCGCAGGGAGACAGGGCTCTGGTTTTTTCCGCCCTGCCGCTAGCGCGCTCTCGCCCTCCTCTCGTGTTGCAGTGCGGGTTGGCCAGGCAGCGGGATGCCTGGAGGAGCCAGGGCTTTGCAGATGCTCCTTTCAAGCCCCCGGCAGCTCGTTACCTTCTTGGTGTTTTTTCCAGGCGATGCCACACCTCCCGAGGACACTGGGGACATCGGGGTTTGCTGAGCTTAGCATCTTCTCACCGTCGTACTGGAGGCATCAGACAGACGCTCATCTGCCCTGAAGTGCAGATCTGCAACAGCTACCGAGAAGACTCTCTCTCTCTGTCTCTCTGTCTCTCTTTTCTCTCTCTCTCCAGTCCAAACCATTACAAGACCTGACTTCCACCATCTGGGAATCTAACCCCTTTTATGTCCCTTCTCCTTTTTCTACGATGACTCACCATTATTTTTAACTTTGAAGAGAGAGGAAATTATGGGGATCTTGGAAGCCTGTATTCCTCTCTAGGATTTCCCCAGGGTCAGATAATCGGTGTTACTAAAGAGACAATAAGATTTGGCTTCTCCAGGTAATGTGATTTGTTTTCTGTGTGCCATGGTGGTTTGCAGAGGATGACAGGAGCCGGGACACCAGCGGTCGAGGAGGGGGACTGCAGTGGTCCGCGGGGCAGCCGCAAAGCTTGCCCGGTTGGCTGCAGGCAGAGGGGGCAGCATGTCGCCTCGATTTATGCCAAGAGGATTGGGAAGGTGTCGAACTTAAACCCGGAGCTAGAGATTTCCTAGAGGGGGAGATTGTCTGAGATTGCACGGTTAAATGTTAACCCTTAGCTGCATGCTTAGGAATGAGCAATGAGCTGAGCCTGGTCTGCCTCTCCCCAGCACCCCTCGGGGTCCCCTTGACACTTTAGGGCTGGATGGGGTTGTTTTTCTTCCTTCCTTGCTCTTCCCTCCCCCCTCATTTCTTTATTTTTTAATCGGATTTTTTATTTTTATCCAAAATAGTAGTCCTGGTTTGCCAATGCCAGTTTTTCCACACTGATTTTGAATAGGTGACAGTTCCTCAGGTGTTTTCTCTCTTCCACGTAATGGGTTGAGATGGGAGTTTTTGAACTCTGTCCCAAAGAAGGCAAATTACACACCCTGCAAGGAAGGGGATAGACGTGCTAGTGAAGAGAGCTGCAGTCCTCCCCCAACTTTATCTCATCTCTCTCTTTCTCAGCAGGGGTGATTTTCTTTCCTTTTCTTTTTTATTTTCTCTCTTTTTTTGTTATCTCATCCCTTCGCCTTTTCATGAGACACTTCCAAACCTACGTACCTGTCCTTCCGCAGGATAGTAGCCCTGCCCTGAATCCGATCCCACCACCAGGCCCTGGGAAGAGTTTAGCATAAGGATTTCTTTTAAACCCCAATATGACAGTTGCTACTGGAGATCCTGCAGATGAAGCTGCAGCTCTTCCCGGTCACCCGCAGGACACATATAACCCTGAGACCGACCATGAATGCTGCGAGAGGGTGGTCATTAATATCTCGGGGCTGCGCTTTGAGACACAGCTCAAGACATTAGCCCAGTTTCCAGAGACCTTACTAGGGGATCCTAAAAAGAGAATGAGATATTTTGACCCGCTCCGGAATGAGTATTTCTTTGACCGGAACAGACCCAGCTTCGATGCCATCTTGTACTATTACCAGTCTGGTGGGAGGTTGCGGAGGCCAGTTAACGTGCCCTTAGATATCTTCTCAGAAGAGATTCGTTTCTATGAACTGGGGGAAGAAGCAATGGAGATGTTTCGGGAGGATGAAGGTTACATCAAAGAAGAGGAAAGACCGTTGCCTGAGAATGAGTTTCAGAGACAAGTGTGGTTGCTCTTTGAGTACCCTGAGAGCTCAGGCCCTGCCAGGATTATAGCTATCGTCTCCGTCATGGTGATTTTAATCTCCATCGTCAGCTTTTGCCTGGAAACGTTGCCCATTTTTCGGGATGAGAACGAAGACATGCATGGCAGCGGGCTGAGCCATCCGCCCTACTCCAACAGCAGCATGGGGTACCAGCAGTCCACCTCTTTCACAGACCCCTTCTTCATCGTGGAGACACTTTGCATCATCTGGTTCTCCTTTGAGTTCTTGGTGAGGTTTTTCGCCTGCCCCAGCAAGGCTGGGTTTTTTACCAACATCATGAACATTATAGACATCGTAGCCATCATTCCCTATTTCATCACCTTAGGGACGGAGATGGCCGAGAAGCCGGAGGATGGCCAGCAAGGGCAGCAGGCCATGTCCTTGGCCATCCTTCGAGTCATCCGCTTGGTGCGGGTCTTCAGGATCTTCAAACTCTCCCGGCACTCCAAGGGGCTGCAGATCCTGGGGCAGACTCTCAAGGCCAGCATGCGGGAGCTGGGCTTGCTCATCTTCTTCCTCTTCATCGGCGTCATCCTCTTCTCCAGCGCCGTCTACTTTGCCGAGGCCGACGAGAGCGAGTCCCAGTTCCCGAGCATCCCCGATGCCTTCTGGTGGGCTGTGGTTTCCATGACAACTGTTGGCTACGGAGACATGGTCCCCACGACCATCGGGGGGAAAATAGTGGGTTCCTTGTGTGCCATCGCTGGCGTATTAACGATTGCCTTACCAGTGCCCGTCATAGTGTCTAACTTCAATTACTTCTACCACCGGGAGACGGAGGGAGAGGAGCAGGCTCAATATTTGCAAGTAACCAGCTGCCCAAAGATCCCCTCTTCCCCTGACCTAAAGAAAAGCAGAAGTGCCTCTACTATTAGTAAGTCTGATTATATGGAGATTCAGGAAGGCGTAAACAATAGCAATGAGGATTTTAGGGAGGAGAACTTGAAGACAGCCAATTGCACCCTAGCTAACACAAACTATGTGAATATCACCAAAATGCTAACCGATGTCTAGTGGCTAAAATCTAGTAACCTATTTAAAGCTGAAGTGGAACAATTGCAGATATTGAGTGCTGCTCTGCATTGTAGTTACTACAGTATTTTCTACGGTGTATATTTGGTTCTGCATGGGAAGCAATAGCTGTGTAAGTGACTTTTAACTTTTGATTTCCACACCCAATAAGCATTCGTGCAAAACAAAGCACCCCAACAACAAACCATTTTGTTTCCCTTCTCCCATCCCAGGTGGGTTTCCAAAGATATGGAGTGGTTGAGCAAATGGGATGGGGATGCGGGGGGAAGCTCCAGACCATCCCGGGGTACCACGAACGCCGCTCCCTGTCCCATGGAGCTGGGTAAGAGCCAGCTTCCAGGCATGGGGAACGGCTGGGAAAGGTCAGGCAGAGCTTAATGAAGGGAAGATGCAGTCGTGTGTCCGAATTGCTGGAAGGCTCAGGTTTCCGCCCCGGGAATGCCAAGTGCGAACTCATCACCCAGGCTCGTGTTTCATAACTGAAAATGCTGCATGCTGCAATAGTTGGAGCCACTGCAGCATGCCAGTGTGAGGCCCAGGGGAGGGATAATTAGTATGAAGGCACATTATTTATTAAGTCTTAAGTTTTCTATGCCAGGCATCGGGAGGGACGAGTAAATAAATCAAGCACTTGGATTGAATTCATCTCTCTAGATGACACTTCCATCACCGATATTTCCAGGATCACCAAAGACACCTCCACTGACACATTGAAAATAAGTTGGAAAAAGCATCCTTTTTTTGATATCTATATATATAAGAACTGGAGCAACTATGCTGTGGCCTATAACATATTTACACTGCAGTGAAATCTAACCAGTAATACAGTACAGCTGCATGGATATTCGTTGCATGAATCTGAATATTTAATACACACACAAATATCTATTTTCTTAGTAGACTATACAGTATTCATGTTTATAGTGTTTATAGATTCTCCGGTGGCTCGAAGGAGATTCATGGGAGCTAAAAACTCTCCATTAGATTTAAAACCTGGATGGGGAAGGCATGTGCTGACAACAGTTTGACAGATAACAAGGCAAAACCTGACTGTCTGAGCAGCCAGACACAAGAGCCAACTAATGCAAGAGAGGGAAGGTGAGCTGAAAGTTAAACACCTGCACTCATTATAGGGCGAGTAATTAGTCATTAATCTTGGTGTCATGAGCAGAAACCCACAGCAGATCAGAGAGGGCATGAGGAGCAGGTGGAAAAGCAGGTACTGGTTCTCCTGACTTGTTTGGTCAGCAGTTTTCAGCCTTTCCCCATATAATTTGTGTGTGTGTGTGTGTATAGATATTTAGAGAGTGACTATAGGGCCAAATCCTCAGCACATGTGAGTGCCTGAGGCATTGGGAGCTTCCCAGTTCAGGAGCGCTGGGATGGTAGGACATGGGCTGGTAGCAGGGTGATCTGACCCATGGCACCCATGGGATTACCAGGACAGGGTGAGTTTTGGGCTAGAAAATTCCTTTTCAATCATGAAAAAACCTCAGGGCTGGTGGTTTGTTCCTTTATGGCAGAGAGGGCACATGCTAAGGATGGGCTGGATCTGAGCTGGTACCTCTGAGGGTTTGCTTTGCCTTTTCCCAGAGTTTTTAGGAGATGTGAGTCAAGGGGTAGAGACCCTGAGGTTGTCTCTGCTTCTTCTTCATCCTGGTGTTCCTTGGGGATAGGTGGGAGTTGTCGGTCCAGGAAGATCTCACCTGCTTTCCCCATCCCTGTCTGCCTTTCCTTGTGTTCCCCCCACTGCTGACAGTCCCCAGGGATGTGTCCCCTGTTCTTCTGCCAGCTCAGGGGAGAGGGATGCAAACCTGCTCCAAGGTCATGGTCAAGCAAAGCCTCTCCCAAGGGGTGTGGGATGGGGTTCGGCAGCCTGTTGAGTTGGGGTGAATTTGGGTTGAACTGGGGCATGGTCAGTGCTGTACTGCTGTGAAGTATGGCCACAAAGGAATGAAGAGGGAGGTCAATCAGCCCCGTCCTGAACTCAGAGAGGAAACCCATACTAATAACAATAAACCAAACGGTGCTAGCGTATTCTACAGCAATGGTTCCAAATGCTGCTTTGGGGTTGGATCCACCCCTTGTGCTGATGTGGCTCCACTTGGGCAGGTGGAATCACTCCTCATTTTTGTTTGATTGATTGATTGATTCACACCAAGCTATAATTAATACCAAGTGTCCACCAAGTGCGCGAGAGTCCTGGCTCCTGCTTGGTGCAGAGGACCAGCAGCATCAATATGTTGGGTCTCAAAAGTGCTCAGCACCAAGCAGAATGGGGCCCTCAGCCTGTCTTTAATTACATCTCTTTACATTAGAAGCCCTCTCCTCCCTCTTCACTGCTGCAGCTCTGAAATGAGAGCTCCTGATGCCCATAAACATCTTAAAACACATACAAAAAGAAGCAACGCAACCAAAAGCAATAAATCTCTGCTTCTGAAGCTCATCAAATGGGATGGGGCTGGCATAAGGCACTGCCTCAGGCACAATTCCCAAGGCAGTTGTCCAGCTTCCATCGATTTGGCTCGTGGTGGGTCCATAGGGATGTGAGTTTGCACGGGGAAGCTGCCTGATGCACTGGGATTGTGCCTTCCCACCCATGGGTGCTCCTAGCACTGGGTGATCCCATCCCTGGCATGTGGGAAAGCACCAAGGCTGAGGGCAGGTTGCTGCAGGGGCTTTGGGATGATGCTGACACTCAGTGGGACTTTGTGCTGGTTGTTTAATGCCGTCGGCTTTGGATGATTTGGAGGGAGCTGTTATGGTTCCGTAAGGAGGAAGATCATGGGGTTTTGAGTTGTTTTGGGTATGGTGCCCCTGTGGGCTTTCCCAGGCCAGGCAGGAAGGGAAAGTGGGTGTGTGAGCAGGATGAGGCCCATCAAGCCCACTCACCAAGCTGGGAGGTCCTGGCTGCTTCGGGAATCCCCAGAGCCGCATTGCAGGGATGAACGGCCCACGTTCCTCCTGGAACAGGAGCATGGCCAGTCCCTTCCTTAGGACGGATCCTGCACCTCTTGCATAGACCCAGGCAGATGTTCCTGGGGAAAATGAGCCCTGGTGGGAGAACATCTCTGGTCTGTCCTTGGGGAAACAGGAGAACACCCGGATAAGTGCTTGGATGTTTGGTTTGGGGCAAGAAAGGTCTGTGGGGGCTGTGGCTGGAGGCAATCCATGAGGCTGCACGAAGCAGAAGGGTCCAGTCTCTCCCCTGCACAGACAAATGGTTCCCCTATAGCTTTTAATGGGATTTGTGCCTGCAGGTCGGAGCTCTAGTGCTATTTCTAGCTTTGCTTCTGACTCACTGATGTGATCTTGAACCAGTTTTTCAGGAGACTGTGGGTTTTCTTTTTCTCTTTTATTTATTTTTTCTTGAGGGATTTGGTTTAGGAGGTTCTGGGCCTGTTTCTGCAGAGATGCTGAGCATCCACAACTCCCCTTGACTCTGAAAGGGTGCAAAAATGAGCTGCAGAGTAGCTCAGCCTGAGGATGCTATATTAAGGACTGGGGAAGGCGAGGGTCCCACCATCTGTGTTAGATTGCATCAGGCCACTTGATGTAGGTGTCTGGTTCCTTTCCTCCTCCCATGGAGATACTTGCCTCTCTCCAGGGTAAGGTGGGATGGAGGACTTGAAGCCCTCTGGTCTGTGGAGGTGCTCCTGGGTTGGCACCCAGAGGAGAAGATCCTGTATTTTAGCTTTATCCTTTGTGCTATGGTTTTGGAGAGATGGAAAGTGGTAATTATAGTGCAGGTCATCATCTAACACCCAACCACATGTCCAAGCCTGCAAACAACCCATCGGCCCTTTAATATGTCCCAAAATCTCTGCTAAGGGCAATGGGGTGAGGCTCATCTAACCAGCTGGATACCACCCAGTGACAAGGGAGAAAATTATCTATATGGGCCAATGTGTTTTATTGGGAAAACTAATCTCTGCAGTGATGTTCTGTGTCAAAGTCCTGCAGATTTGAAGCTATAGGAAGCAAAGGATCTCTAGATTGTTGTTATGAGAGTGTAGCACGTGGGTGTATAAATATGGGCATATTTGTGCATAAATACACAGAAGGAGAGCAAAAGAGAGAGGAGGAGGAGGTATTTCAGGAAGGGCCTTGCTTTGTTATCAGATAATTCCTGGGTCAGCCCTTGAAATTGCTACCAAAGTCTTTACCAGAGCTGGCAATACACCTGGGGATGGGCCCAAGCAAAGGCAATCTGGATCTGGCCTCGGAAGTGGAGCATCCTGAGAGCTGGTGGCATTGGCTCTGTGCATCCCTCTGCAGACCAGCAGCTCTGCAGCATCTCTGCTCTCAATCCTGAATCCCCAGCTTGGGCCTGTCACAACTGTTTCTGTGATGTGCAGGGAAAGCTAAGCAGAACTTGATGGGATTTAGCGGAATTCAAGCACTGTGCTGCTCTGGGTGGGGGTTTTCAGGGTTTATTTCTGTAGTGTTTGTATTTTAAGTCCCTTGAGTTATGCTGGCTTTTGGTCCCAGGGTGGTGGCAAGAAGCGTCTCCCTGTTTTGAAGCTGGGATGGGTTTATTTAAGATCTGCATCCATGGGGGACTCCCAGGGTTTTCTTCAGTCAGTGGGAGCTGGTCTGCATGCTGCTAGGGTGAAAGGGGCTGAGGCGTAAGGAAAGAAGGAGTCAGAACCAAACTGTTTTGTTTTGCACCCGAAATAAGGCTATGGCTCTGTCCCTGCACCCCTGGCAGCGTTTGACCTCCTCCACATTGAGCTCATCCCTTCGGCTGGGGACCAGCTGCTGTCCCCTGCCAGGGGCCCTGAGTGGGGGCAATGGTCCCCCCCATGCACCAGCCACTGTTCTGCCCCTGGCCAAAGCACTGCCCTTCCCCAGCCTTGGTGTCCCCATGAAGTTACTGCATTTGGCTGCTCAAATTTCATACCCCCCTTCTCTGAAATGGGTGCTCTGGCCCTGCTGCATCCCATCATGGGGGAGAGGAATCATTCTGCAGCAGTGTAAATCATCCCTGAGAGCACAGCACTGATTCACTCCCGGGGACAAGATCCCCCAGCCCAGTTGTGGGTGATGAGAGATAAATCCCTTACCCATGTTTTTTCTTCAGGAGAGGGATGGTTTGGCTTGTAGGAGCTGCTGGACATCATGTAGCCACACAAGGTCCATACACACGGACCCTCAAGGGGACCACATCCCCTCCCCAGCCCTGCCTGGCTGTCCTGAGGTCAGGATTGGTCTTTTGGGATTTGTTTCTTTGATTTTGACTTTTATTTTCAATCTTCTGCTGCCTCTAAGACTGTAAATTACCCTTTTGCACTTGCTCCCTCATTGCTTGAGACTTCGCTCTTGTCCTCCAATGTCATCCACTGAAGCACAAGGGATAAAAATGGGTATTGGATCAACCCTGCGTGCGGTGCCTAATTTGAGTGAATCGATAGCAAGAGGAAATCCAAGAAGGACTCATCCTAAGGATGCTGGAGCTGAACCTTTTGTTTCCATGGTTACGGGAGAAATGGGACCAGGAATGGAGAGAGGCCTATAAACTGTTAAAGAAGGACTCGTGGGAATTTCAAGTCATTTAACCATGCGTTTGCTAGACAAAAACTTTAGACACCAGCTGTATCTGAATTGCACAGTGTGTATAGACATTACTGCTCTTATTGACGACATGGGGGTGTCTGGGGGTCGGGTGGATAACAAGGTGAGAGGCACCCGAGTCAATAAGGCTGACCGTTGTATATAGGTATACAGATCTGTGTACATACATAGCCCAACTGAGCATTTGCTGTCTGTTTTCTCATGAGTGTATATAATTTATTCTTCACAGAGTATCACAATTTTTGTAAATATCGGCACTAATTAAGAGGAAATAAATATGTATATTATTGAGGAGTTATTTGGGTATCAGTTCTGGGGAGGGGGATGGGAAGGGAAAGACAAACAGCCAGATTTTTGGTAGTCTGGGTGGGTTTTTGTTGTACATCTAAACCTTCTGTCAGAAAAGAAACAGCCTGAAGAGTGGAAAAATCAGTTGGTGCTCTATCGTCAGCCAGTCCACAGGGAATGCTGGAAGGGGAAACACCCTGGGAGGAGCTGATGGGTCTTGGTGATGGGCACCAGCAAGGGTGGACACACTACATGGAGCTCGTGGGATCCAGCAGCGATGCAGGTGGAGGGGAAGAGGATGGAGCCAGGGTCAAGCCCACATTCCCCATCATTCTTCACTCCACCAACTTAGATATCGACCATGTCAGAGAAGCTGTGGCTGCCCCATCCCTGGCAGTGTTCAAGGCCAGGTTGGACACAGGGGCTTGGAGCAACCTGATCTAGTGGAAGGTGTCCCTGTCCGTGGAAGGGGTTTGGAACTGGATGAGCTTTAAGGTCCCTTCCAGCCCAAACCAGGTTGGGATTCTATGTCCATACAGATAACAGGAAACGTGGGATGCTGGGGGATAAACCTGCAGGTTCCCAATACTTTGAAGGTTCCCTTATTTTGAAGCTGGTGATGTTCTTGGAAGAGGGAGAAGCAAACAGGTAAGGATGGTGCTTGTAGCACGTCCTCTGTGGGGTTACAAACCTCATGTCCCCAGAGATGTCTCCTAGTAGGATCTCTGGCAGGGAATGGGGGTGGGTTCCCTGGGATGGTTTGAGAAATGCAGAGGAATGGTTTGGTTGCTCCATCCCTTGTGAGAAAACGTAGCAATATTTTCTCTTGATGTTTTGTCTTCTCCATTCCCGCGAGTGTCTTGGGGCAGCAAAGGGCAGGGAAGGTGTTGGGGGCACTTGGTACTTGTGTTTTGGGGTTTGCCCATTTGCTTGGTGGCTCTCACAGGCAACACCACTGCTCTGGGCTTCCCTTCTTGCAGGATAGAGCTAGCATAGCTGTGTGCTCATGGGCTGGAGAGTAAAACATCAGGAGAAGAGACCCTTCTCAGAGTCAGAGTCCTTGAGTTTGAGTGTTTCTAAGGCCACCATGTGATGCAGGAGAAGTCATTTCCCATTCAATGCCTCAGTTTCCCCACCTGTAACACATCTTGCTAATCTGCCTCCAAAGGCCCCAGCAAACTGCAAAGCTTAGCTCAATACTAGGGCAGCAAAAATGCATAAATAAGTGGCTGAGCTCATGAATGGATGTTGTCAGGAGGAGAAGAGGTATTTAAGAGCAGCCAATTCTGAACGTTTAAGTATAGAAAACCATTGGAGTGTACAAAAAGTAACATAAGTGTTTCTGAGCAGTGCATCCTGAGTGAAATGTCACAGTGTTTGCTATGATGCTGAGTGGAAGCAATCCCCAAACTAGGCCATTTTGTGTTCCTCAGCCCCATTTCCAAGCCCAGGAGAAGCTCCATCCGGCTTCAGCAGATGCCAAACCTTTCCCTTATCTGTATCCTGTAGGCTTGTGGCCTCATAAATATCTAAACACAAAGTGGTACAAGGAGTTTGCAGACTAGTCTGCTCTGCACAGGCTCTCTGAAGTGCTGGCAGGAGGAGACTGCGAGGCAGCTACAGTAATGATTTTAAATTGCCAGTCTATCAGCGTGCTGCACCATCCGGCTGCACTTGGAGGATGCGGGAGATGCCATCAGGGGTGTTGCATCCTCCTGCCAGCCGAGCTGCTTGTCCTTTTACACCATTCAAAGAGATGAGGAGAGGGATGGAAGAATGACACCATCCAGCACAGAGACCTCCCTGTGATTGAGCAGCTCTTCCAGCCCCACCATCGGCAGGCCCCAGCCTGTGATCCCAACAGCAGCGAGCGGCTGGTCCCTGCTGAGCGCAGCCTTGGCTGGTGACGCCTCTGCTAAATGACCTACTTTCCTCCACTTTCTTTGCTGAGTGTTGCCTCTCTGCCAGGCAAAACCCCATGAAAACCCTCATGGATTTGCTCCAGAGCTCATAAATTAAAGAGACCTCCAAGGCGGCACAGTGATGTTCTTTCTTTGTCACGAGGAGCACCACGCCACACACCTTTGCAAAAGCTCCTCTCCGTGCTGAAGGGCTCAAAATCCAGCTCATTTACATCAAGGAAGGACAAGATGCAAGTGCCAAGAAAGCACTATCTCTGTTACTTGTCCTGGAAAGTTCAGGAAGCTCAGACCCCATTACAGCCCGGTGGACAAGTGGGAATTTTTAGTCTTCCTGACTGTCTGTTAGTGAGTCCACTTCCATTTGGCAAAGTGGATCCTGAAAGCACATCCCAAACCAGAGCTGTGATGAGGCCATTAAGATGCTGAGAGCAGGGACAGGAA
>NW_009935880.1:38528-49952 GCF_000696875.1 Nestor notabilis
CCCAGGATGCTGCCGCTCTCCTGGTGATGCTCTGAGGATTCAGAGTCAAACCATTGCTGCTGCAGCACCCTCGGTCTGGAGTAGCCTTAACCAAGCAGTTGGGTGCATAAAACTTGCACGGGTGGGTGTGAAGTGGGGCCCCCACAGCCTATCTTTAGGTAACCTCTAGGCAAAGGTTTGACACTTGCACAGCTCTTGCTGAGATGCACATTTATCCCACAGCTCTGAAAATCAGGCCAGGTCCCTCTTTCTGCTTCCCACTTTCTCCTTACTTCTTCTTTTCTCTCCTTTGCATTTGTGCTGGGTGTTGAAAAACCTGTTCCTGGGAGCAGTGCTCTCCTCTGCAGCCTGGCAAGGTGTAGGGGGCAGGAGAAGGGGAGCTTTAGGCAAATGAGAGCAATAGCTGGGTGTATTAAAGAAACATAAATCTATGCTTGTACAGGTGCAGAACAGAGCCTGCTGAGGCCCTGCATCCATGAAGCAGATAAAATAATGAGATGTTATCCCCGGATTAAGGCCAGCTCCACTCAAATATTTAGAGCTACCCCAATATTTAGGCCCCTTGCTCCAGTGTTACCCTGATTTGATGGGGAAGGCAAGATCCTGCTTGGACATCACAGTGTCCTGTGCTGGGAATATGCCAGAAGATCCACAGTGAGACTGCCTCAGTTTTTTATCCTAACAAATGGTGGGAGAAGCTGGGTCCAAGGTGTGTGGGAGAGTTCCCAAAGGCTCAGCAGAGGGTTTGCCCCCTCCTGCTCTCTGTGTCTGTCACTGGGGCAGCAGATGAGATGGGGGCATGGATCCCAGCCAGAATTCCATGATGATACAGGCTTCGGGAGGTTGTTGGTTTGAAGTTGCTGAGTTCACAGGGACCCCAGGGAATCAAGCACTACAGCCTCAGGGTTAGCAGAGAAACCCCAGAGCTTGCTGCAGACCCAGCGAGTTGCTTTTGCTGCTGCTTTAACTCAGCCAAAATCAGCTCCAGCCAAGAGCAGCGCTGGGGTTTGGGGAGACAGAGATGCCAAGGTCATCCTGCTCCACCTCCCTCCTGCCATCACTCCTCTGGACCACAGGCACCGGGCAGGAGCAGGCCCCAAGGACACGTTTTCCTAAGGAAGAGATGAAGGTGGGGGGCGGGCAAGGGAAGCAGAACAAATCTGTTCTGCCAGGCACCTGCTCCCTGCCTACCAAAAACTGCCGACGGCGCAGCGTGGAGAGCGCAGCCTTTCCGCTTAGGCGCGGGCTTGTCTTCCAGTGTCCTTTTCTCCTTGGCTAATTAAAGGCAAATCTCTGCCGAAGGAACACGGTTCTTCAGAGTTGAGCTTTAATAACTAGAAAGTGGCTGCAAATGCTCAGAGGCAGCTGCAGAAATCCTGGGCAGAAATAGCATTTTTATCTCGCAGCTTACCAGCTTTGGCTCCGGGGATAATACATTGCTGAGTTGTAGAAGGAGGCAACAGCAGATCCAACCCCATATTGTCCAGGTTTACAAAAGGATCAGTTGGATGGACTGGCTCAACTCCCAGATCATCCCTGGAGAGGACCTTGGAGGTGATGTGGCCATGGTGAAGGTCCCACCAATTCCCAGGGATGCTGTGGGGAATGGATGGGTGAATCGTGCCTGAGTAAGAAAGGTGTTTGCTGGTCTCTGTGCAGGTAATTCTACATGCAGATCCTCCCATCCCCAAGGAGATGTCTAGAGTCAGCTGGATGCCACCTGGAAAAGGCATCATCCCCCTCTAGCTGCTGTAGAGGGAGGTGAGGGAGGCTGGCCCCAGGTCCTTGGTGTTGGGTGAGATCTTTGAGATGGGTTCTGGGGAGCCCAAAACAAGGCGAGGAAGGTGGAAAGGGAAGATGGACCACAGTTCTTGCCTTCCTATTTTGCTGTGGCTGCTCTCTGCCTCCTGCCAGCATTGCACGGTGGAAGGACTTCCCTCCAAACTTCATCGTTTATCCCCATGGGAGGCCCAGCAGAAAGCAGCAGGGCTGGAAGCTGTTTCTCCAGCTTCAGCTCCCTAAAACCAGTCTGGTCTGCTGGGGCTCAATGGAGAGACTGGCACCTCTGAGGGATGAAGGGATGAGGCTCCCCTTGGCTGTTGGCCTCCCTCCAGCAACTGCACAAGGGGTCCAGATGGTTGCAACATCTTCCACATCCAGACTAGTCCGACCCATGCTCTTGAACATTCACATGCTGGTTATTTCCACTCTTTAAAAGGCAGAAGGAGAATTTAACCCTGAAGGACCTCCATCAAAGAAGAATGCTCTGCACTTGCATAACATCTCCCAGCCAGGCAGCCCAAAGCACTTTACTCACAAATGTTTTTAAAGGTTTTGGGTTACTGTAATGCCCTGAAACTCTTAAGGACATAAAAAACAACCCCACAGCAGAGCATTCAGTATATAGCAGGGCATCATCGCGTGAGGACAGACACACACAAAAAAGAGGTTGTGGCATCCGATAAGGCTGGCAAGAAGCAGGCATTGATAGTAACTATTATTATTCTGATGATGACATTACGTGGCTCTTACACAGTGCTTTTCATTAGTAGCTCTAAAGTGCTTTAGGAAAGAAGAGATTCAGATGGCTCAACTCTGCAGTGATTTCAGCGGAGGAGCACAGACCATGGTGTCATGCAGAAGCTCTTACTGCAGTTGTACTGGTTGCAGGGCAAGGGCCTCCTCTGCTCAGCTTCCAACCACCCTAATGGCATTTTATTTACTATTCGGCTTCTAGAAGTCTCCCTGTGCTGCACAGCCTGAGGATGTGGTCCTCACAAACCAGTGCAGAGCCAGGAGAAGACCCGTCTCCACCCTTACACCCCCTCAACATTCCTGTTCCACCTGAAATGGATGCAGCAGACTGATGCCAAAATCACAGTGGTTTTGGCCATTTGAACATTTATGTGAGCAGCATCTTTCCCATGGTGGGAAGGGATGTGAAGTCTTTGCAGGGGGTCAAGCTGGCCTCATAGAATCATGGAATGGTTTGGATTGGAAAGGAACTCAAGATCATCCAGCTCCAACCCCCTCACACTAGACCATGTCGCCCAAGGCTCTGTCCAACCTGGCCTTGATCACTGCCAGGGATGGAGCATTCACCACTTCACCAGCTTGGTGAAAGCACTGCGTTGAACACAGCAGAAGCCCAGCCTGAAGGCAGCGGGTGCCTGTGCCTTGGTTTTGGGGCTCCTGGGAGCACTCCAAACCCACATGAATGCTCCTGGGTGCTGCTGGCATTCAGCTCGCGTCGGAAGGAGCCTGGGTTTGACGTCAAGCAGCATATGGGTACTGCTGTCTGAGGGGGGGTTGCAGTGAGCTCAGCCTCCGCGCAGGGGCTCCCTACTGTGCGTAGCCCCCCATCACGTGTGGGACCTGGGGGTTCGGTTGCCTTTGCCATTCAGCTCCTTTAGCATTGGAGAATCTCCTCTGCATTGGTTAGCATGTGTGTATCCCAGACCAGATCACGACCATGGGATGTGTGTGAACACACTGCCTTTATGCATGGACACATAAATACCTCTGTTAAAGCCAAACAAGCACTGGGTTTAGATCCTTTCCCCTCCATGCCCTATTTCAGCCTCAGTGATGATGCTGTAAGGATGCTCATGGGTTTAACTCAAGCAGTACACAGGTGGAATGGTGGCACCTTGACCATGTCACTAAAAGAAAAGAGCCCCTGGCAGAACCAGAAAGAGAAGCAAAAGCACCTTTGACCACAGCGCAGGCATTGCTCTGGTGCTGCGCAGGACAAAGGGGATGCCACTGAGATGCTCGGCTGGAGGGAGAGGGTTTGCTGAGGTGGCTTCTCCCCGGCAGGGGCTTGGGAGCAGCTCCATTTCACTGCTGTGCTCTGTGGCTCCTGCAAGCTCGTCCTGTCCCTCCCAAGCAGCAGTGGCAGAAGCGCCGGCTCAGCACAAAGCTGCAGCATCGCGGCTCAAGGATTAGACATTCATTTGCCAGAAATAGAAAATTGGGGGAATGTGTTTTAGTGTATTAAATATATTCCAAGAGGCTGCTGATGCACAGGAAGATGACTGTCCTATTGATCCCTGTCCTCATCCTGCTCCGGGCAGAGATGACCCTCTCACCATGTGCCAGGAGCTGAGGATTTGTCACCGTGGTGGTGCTCTTTGGGAGCAAAGAGCCTCAGAGCCAGGGTCCCCATTGCCCTGGGGAATCTCATGCTGACAGAGGCATTCCCAAGAGGACCTCTCTGTTCAGTTTGAGTGTTGTGAGCCCTGTTACGGTCAGCAGAGAGAAACTCCTCTGCATGATTCATCTGGCTTAATTTAGCCTCTTGCCTCGGGGCCAGGAGAGACATGCCTTTAAAGAACCCATTTCTCTGCATTCCTGGGGGAAGGAGTCAGGGAAACAAGCTCAGATGCACCAGAGATGTTCACTGTTAGTTCAAGGAATGCCACTCGGATTTCCAAGGCACTGCTGCCTGAAAGACCCTTATTAAGACCTAACTGTCAGGAGCTGTGTGGGATGGGATGGCTTTGATGCATGCCCAGGCAGAGCAGTGCTGAGATATGCGGTTCGCATGACTGTAACTGCTTCCCACCCCCAGCTTCATGCTCGGATCCATTATTTTCACAGTGGAGCCATAAGGACATCCCCCCTGCTCGTTCAGCTGGTGCCTTTCATGGCTACGGACAAGAGAGAAGACCCCTCCGGATGCTCTTTTCTGGGCTATGTACTCTTGGTGTGCTGGGATGTGCTTTCCCGGCTGCCCGCGCTCCCACCGTCTGCTGCAGTGGCACAGTGCCTGCTCATGTCTTGGCCGGATGGTTTCCAAAGGCAAGCTCTTGCCAAGTGTAGACAGGTTGGGTGGCCAGCCAGCACAACATCGTGGGTACCACGAGCCTAGCAATCACATGGGGAAGGCGTTTGGGGAGCAGTAAAGGACTGTAAGGTCTGCTGGGTGGCATCCCTTGCACCAACAGTGGGCATCTCTGGTCCATCAGAGCTTGTTTCCCTGACTCCTTTCACCATGAATGCAGAGAAATGGGTCTTTTTAAGGCAATTACTCTTCTGGTCTGAAGGCAGGCATCTAAATTAAGCTGGATGATTGACATGGAAGAAGGCTTCTTTGTCCCTGCTGACCATGAGAGTGCTCTTGGCAACAAGACCCCATGAAGTTTTCCTGGGGATGCCTGTATGGAGAGAGGAAGACATGTGGGAGATGAGGAGATGACTCAAGGGATTCCAGGTTCCCGTAGGTGCTGTCTTTCCCCACACCAAATACAGATCATCTTGTATCTTGAGTCATCACTGCTCGTAACAGGGGTTTCTGGTGCTGCAAGAGTTTCCCAGAGGAGCACCAATGTCCCATGGGAATTCAAGGGTTAACAGGGCTTTGTGGTGCTGTATTTTCTATGCTACTGAGCTGGTTCATCCCCAACCACCCAGCTCAGCCTGCCTTTGGTTCCCAGTGCTGCCAGCACCCCCCTGCCAGCACCCCGCTGCCCTGACCCTGCACATGTCCCTGGATTTACTCCAACTTCATGCCTGATGAGGCTCAGGCCGTACGTTGTCAGTTAATGGACCTTAAAATGCCTGGAGATCCTGGTCCTGCTTCCCTGGGTTCATTGAGGGTGGAATTTTGCTGCAGGAGGATGATGGTGAGGGTTGTAGGTACCCAAGTCCCATGGAAGTGGGGAGGCTCATCCCTTCGGGTCCCATGGGAAAGGCCAGGCTCTGCCTGAATATTTGGCATGTGTTTGCATGCAGACTCCTAAGTGGGAGCTACAAGAGGTTCTTTCTCAGGGTATGCTCTATTCCTTTCTCTCTTAATTCCAGCTGGAGGCTGTGCCCATGGGAACTGCCTCATAGCTACACATTCCCAAACCATATAGTTGTGTCCTCTCCACCCAGTTGGTCTACAAGAGGATTTCCATGTCCAACAGAGGAGCAAAAGACACTGTGAAGGACTTGATAAGGCATTTGCAGGGAGACAAGCTGAACCCAAGTGTCTCAGGAGTGAAGAGCTACCTCCTCCTCATGTCCTGGGGATGGAGCAAAGCCACTCCTTTTTAGTGACTCCCTGCTTAGTTCGTAAAAGCATTGGGAACAATGGGGAGATTTTCAGTGGCCTTGAGAGAGACAAGAAGTCTCATATGGTTCTTCTCCCTATTGATCTGACCCTCCAGATATGACCTTTCTCTGAATCTATTGCCTTGGTTGTCCATTTTTCCTCCCAAATCCCCCTGCAACAGCCGTAGCTGGCTGCTGTCTTTAGTGGTTCAGCTCATGCTCACATCTGCCATCCTTATAAATAAATGATGAGTGATTGATTAGTCACTTCCCTCTGACTCCAGCCTCTCACCCTGACCCTTTGTTGGCTTAAATGGAAACATCTCCAAACTCTTCTAGATGATACCAGAGGGCAGCTCCTCTTGGGATGAGGTGGGAGTGTTTTAAGCATCTCTCCTTCACCGTTGTTTACCCTCCCATGTTGCTTAGACATAAGGCTGGTTTTATCCTTGCTCACCCACTTAACTGTGGGGTCCCAATCCAGACCCCCGGAGTGGGATGAAAAGGAAGGTGTTACTGGGATGGATGTGCCCACTCTGGGGTCCTAGCTGCTGGGAGTTGGCCAAGGTGAGGGGTACATTAAGGCAGGATGATGGCCACAAGCCACTCTGGCCTCGTGCACTGCACTGTTGTGCCTCTTTTCTTTGTCCTGCCATGTCTTGGGCAAGTCTCTTTAGCACAAACTCCCCCCAAAAGGGTGCTATGTGTCTTTTGGGCACTTTGAAACCCCATCCCCTGCAACAATACACCATCAGGGGTTATAAGGTGCTTTATTCTGGGTGGGAAGGAGCATCCATTGGGGTGTCTCCCCCCATTCACCCCTCGCCTGCTGCTAAATGTGCTTGCTGGGGGAGAAAGGAGGAAGAGGCCAAGCCAGCAGTCCCTACCTCTGCCCCCTGTCCCCCTAGGCCAGGTTTGTACCCTTCCCAATGTGGAACACCGGTAGCTGCATCTTCCTATTTAGAAGAAATCTATAAACCACTTAGTACAGCGTGAACCCGCCAGCCTTCCCGCGGCCTTCTGCGGAGTATTGATCAGCCAAGGCTTTCATCTGCCCGTTTTCTCTTTGTCACCCCTCATTTCTGTTTCTCTGAAGCCACCCTCAGTAACACCACCCAGCACCCCATGTGCTCCATCCTGCTCCCAGCTCTTGCGCAGTGAAGCCCCATGGCTGATGCCCCAGTGCCAAGCAGGTTCCCCCCATCAGCCCTGGGGCTTTAGGGACAGTTTGAGGCTGGTCAGTGGTTCCCATAGTGAAGTTCTACAGTGAAGTTCCCATGGAATAAGTATCTGAGCTGCCTGTTGGCTCTGCTGCACTCAGAGTGGTCCCTGGGCTGAAAGGGGGTGGTGTCCCCCATGGGGTGCTTCAGTCCATACAGACATATAACCCCCTGTGCATGGACATTTCCCTCTTTCTTCATTTCCAGAAGCAGGGAGAGCAACCAAGAGCTGGGAAACCATCCCCAGCTGTTCTGCACATCAGTGCTTAGTGCATCTGCATGTTCCTCTTCCCTTTACAGGCTCCAAAATCTCCAGGGGATGGGTGGAATAAGCCAACCAGGCAAAGCCAGTGATGCCAAGAAGGTTGTAGCTCCATCAGCCTCAGAGGAAGGAGTAAACCCTGCCCAAATGACCAGAACCTGCACCTCCACCCAAAAAACCCCCGCATCTGGCCAGGACCCTCCACAACTGCTTTGGGTGGTGAAGAGATCAGACCCATTGTGAGCAGGGAGCTGGGGAAGTGTTTCCTTTATTTCACAGAAAGATGATGATTCACTCACTGATGCCTTTTGTTGCTGTTGTGGGAAACATATTGTTTGGATTAATATCTTGGCCCGGGAATGTAGGTGAAGAAAAAGATTGGAAGTTTTCAAAGCATCCCATTAGGAAGACAGGAAGTCTTTTTTCTTTCAAATGCCGAGTTGGTTAGGAAAAGGTTTTTAAAAGGTTAAACCTGAGTGAAAGGTTTGGCTTAAGAGCAACACTCATTCAAATATTCAAGCTGAAAAACTTGTTGGTGTCCCAAACTCTTCATTTACTCTAATCCTAAGGGAGGAAACTCAACCAACCCCCACAAAGACCTTCCAGAGGTGGAAAAGCTATTTCCAGACCAGAAATTGTCTTAGAATCATAGAATCACAGAATGGTTTGGGCTGGAAGGGACCTTAAAGCTCATTCACTTGATGGATTTAAAAGTGCTCTTGCAAAGCTGGAAAACCCCCGATCCTGGTGAAAACCACTTAAATCTCCAGGAAGAGGATGCCCAGAGTTTCAGCAGCTGAGTGCAGCCCCCAAGGGGACACGAAGCAGAGCCCTAAGGGACATGCAGGCTCTCTGTGTGCGGGGGAACAAGGTGGCCAGCAAGGGACATGCAGCTGAGGACCCAGGAGCACCACAGCTCTGCAGACACAGTGGCAATACTTGGTCCAAGCCATTCCTATGGGAATGTGATGCTGGAGCAGAAGGAGATGCTCAGGCTCACAGCAGCTTCCAAGGGGCATGCTGTTCTCCTACACACCGGGAATAACAATGAAACAAAGCTAGTGTTGGGACAGGGTTTGTCCCTGGAGGTGATTCCTGATTCCTGTAATGAGCTCCCAGATGTTCCCAATCCATTGGGATGAGGTAAATATCCCCAGTAAACATCCAGCCCCTCATGTGTGGACTGGATGCTACACCAGGAGCTGGGAGATGGCACAGGGGAATGTGCTGTTTTAATGTCAGTGGCTGTTTCCCGGTTTTCCAGGTGGGAAGCAGAGCACAGGGAGCTGCGACTGGAGCAGAGGGGATTTGCTGGTCACTGGTTTGGCAATCACGAATTTGGGTGAAATTCCACTGAGGTTTTGGGCCAGCAGAGGAGAGGGAAGGCGAGGGCCGAAAGTTGAACCATCTCATTTGGATACTCCTTTAGATACAACGTCACTGCTTCCCTGCAGTGGGAATCCGTCCCTTTCCGAACTGCTCTTTTCTGGGAAGCAGCCTCCTGATATCTGAAGGGGGCTACAAGGATGCTGAAGAGGGACTTTTCATCAGGGACTGCAGGGACAGGACAAGGGGTGATGGGTTCAAACTGAAACAGGGGGAGTTCAGGTTGGATCTTAGGCAGAAGCTCTTCCCTGTGAGGGTGCTGAGGTGCTGGCACAGGGTGCCCAGAGAAGCTGTGGCTGCCCCATCCCTGGCAGTGTTCAAGGCCAGGTTGGACACAGGGGCTTGGAGCAACCTGCTCTAGTGGAAGGTGTCCCTGCCCGGGGCAGGGGTTGGAACTGGAGGAGCTTTAAGCTCCCTTCCAACACAAACCAGTCTGGGATTCTATGATAAAGCCCTGGACATCTGCTCCTTAACATGATATAAATCAGTCCCTGCCCCAGCATACACCCAGCCAAAGAAATGTCCCAACCTATTCCCATGGCATCTACCCCCCTTCCCATGCTCACCCCCCCTTCCATGGGGTGCCCCCTAAGCTGGAAGCTCTGCTCAGGTTCTTCCTCCTGAAATTCAGCTTTAGACATCTTGGTGGTGTTTAAATATTTACAGCAGACGGTGGTAAAAAAGATTGAAACATGAATTATTCACAGCTTCGCTTTTATCTTGGCAGGGGCCGGCGTGTTTAGCAGGAGGATTCCTCTGGCAGAGGGATGGGCCCTGGTTGAGAAGGGGTGAGAAAGTGGGAGGGAGAAAGGGTCTCAGGGTGACCAAGGGGAAACTGAGGGGACACATATTGCTGCTGGAGCAAGTGAAGAGGAGGCCACGAGGATGAGCAGGGTCTGGAGCAGCTCCCGTATAGAGACAGGCTGAGAACACTGGGGCTGTTCAGCCTGGAGAAGAGAAGCTGTGTGGAGACCTCAGAGCAGCTTCCAGTGTCTGAAGGGGGCTACAATGATGCTGGAGAGGGACCTTCATCAGGGGCTGTAGGGACAGGACAAGGTCTCAGTGTGCAGGAGATGCTGCAGCACCTTCACAGCCCCATGTATGGTGTAAGTCCTGGCTCCAGGCTTGTCCCCAAGCATGTGTGTCCCTGGGTCTGTGTCCCACTGAGCTGCCATCACTTTGGGCATCCCTGGCAGCTGGTGGTCCTGTAACCCAGCCCGTGGCTCAACAGGGAGTGATTTCCCACAGGTAACACTGTTCACACTAGTGGTGTCCAGTGATTGAGGAATATGCTGCAAATCCCACCACACTCCTGTGCACCCCCAAGCAATTTACCCCAAGGATGCTCACAGAAAGAACAACAAACCCCCTGCACGAGACTTTTTCTGGGGACTTAAGGGCTTCAATCACACTCTTGAGGCAAAAATAAGTGTTCAAAACCTCAACTGCAGAAGGAGGATGGAAAATCCTCTTTGTCTTTCTGTCTCTGGCAGCTTCTCCCCTCCAGGATCAACTCCCACCAGCCTGTGGATGGATTCTGACTCCGTTTCAGATCTAAAGAGGGGCAGGTGACGTGGAGGCAGGTTTTGGAGTGGGGAAGAAGTACACTGGGGAAAAGAAGACCCACCCCACAACCCTGTGTGTCCTCTCCCTGGGATAAGGGCACGTTCTCAAGCTGATGGTATCTTATGTGCATCCCTGCCCCTTGACTTCAGAGGTTCCCACTGTGGGAGGATCCAGACCTCTCTGGCTTTCCAGGCTCTCGTGTTTCCCTGCCTGCAGCAGGAGTGGAGCGAGGCTGGTGGATTTGCAGCTCTGTTTCCTTCACTATCCCTGGTGAGAGCAAAATGAAAAGGGGGTTTTACCCCGGAGGCTTTTCCTGAAGGACACTTTCCCACCATTCAGCCTCAAAACTCCCCTTCCAAGTCACCCCTGGCACAGAAGCCAGACGGGATTGCTGGGGATACCCCAAGTTAGGATTTGACCTGTTGATTCCACAGCTGGAATCAGAGGGGGTTGCACCCTTTCTGCCCCAGGCTCAGCTCCTTCAGCCCCTTCAGGATGATCCCCTCAGTTCCCCCATGCCCAAAGCAGCCACTATACAAAGGTCTGAGAGATCAGGTTTGCAACTGGTGGTACTTTTAGCTTTTCCTGGACACTTCTACTGTTTCATTGTGTACCTCACCCCAGGGGGAAGTTAAAGGCCAGAGAAGGGAGCATTTGGATGCTCACATCCCAAAACCTGGGTGCTTTTATGGAGTGCCACCAGTAGAGACTCAGGAGGACTCAAACAGAGCCCTGGGTTTTTGCTGATGGGAAAAGCCGAGTTTCCCTGTTTGTGCATGAGTGGGCATCATCACTGGGGCCATGCACCATCACTGGGGCTTCCCTATGAGGTTATTTAGCCATAATGGCAATAAAACCAAAAGAGAAATGATTGTGTGGAATGAATCCCATGGAGATATCCCAGCGAGGGCTGTGTCATGACAGTGGGGTGGGAGAGAGGCTTCATTCCTG
>NW_009935880.1:49972-66582 GCF_000696875.1 Nestor notabilis
AGGAGCTCACCCGAGGAGGAGAGGAATTCCATAGCTTCCACCGAGGGTTTACTCAGCCTCATAACCAAGGGCTATCCCTTCCCTGAGAAAGACACAGGGTTATTTCCTTGCTCCTGGAGGAGAATTAGTCATTGCTGCCCCAAACCAGGGATTTCTTAAGTTGTCTTTCTCATCACCAGCAAGGACAGGGGGTGCCCAGGCAGCAGAGCAAGGGCTGTCCCTGCATCCAAACCAGTGCAGCTCTGGTTTGACGTGGGAATTCAAGGAGCTCCCCATTGACATTCCTCCCTCCCAAAAAATCCAGCCTCTGGCCCCTGCTCAGGCTGTCGGTGCACAACAAAGCCAGGATTTGATGGGCAAATAGCTTTAATGTTTTGCCTAAAAGTCAGTTGTGGAATGGTTTGGGTTGGAAAGTAAGTGTTAGATCATGAATCATAGAATCCCAGACTGGTTTGGGTTGGAAAGGACCTTAAGATCATTCAGTTCCAACCCCCTGCCATGGGCAGGGACACCTTCCACTAGAGCAGGTTGCTCCAAGCCCCTGTGTCCTACCTGGACTTGAACACTTAGGTCCAAGTCCAGGAAGCACCCAGGAGCTGAGAGGGATAGTGGTGGGTTGCTGTGTTGAGTGAGGGCTGCCATTGAGGTGAATAATGTTAGGATAAAAGGAGTGTTTCCTCCTAATCCCAGAAGAGAAAGCCAGTGCTGGAGAGGGGACAATCCAGGGAGCTATTTCCCACTTGGGAATTGCTTCTGGAGGCTCCCCAAGGTTCAGCTCTGAGGGTGCAGCACATCTTGCAGTTTTATGGGTGCAAACAGGGCTCATCTGCTCCAGGATCCTCCAGGACTGATCCACATCCACTGCCCATGGTGGAGGATGGGGATGGGGACAGTATCTCCAGACCTTTCCCTTATCACATCTCCAGGGATGTGTGTCTTGGGGACTTTGCTGCCTGGTTCTGCGTGAACCTGTCCCTGAGTGTGATTTGTGGAGCGGAGAAGATGGGGCAACCATCAGCTGTCTCCCAGTGATGATCTAGCATCTTTATCACACCTTTTTCCCCTCTTAGTAAAGCAGTTTGGAATGGGGAGGGAGGATGCTGCAACCAGCAACTGGATCCAGAGCCAAACAGGGCGCTCACCACCAAGATCCTTTTCCTTCCTATTCCCTGCCCAGTTCCTAGATTCTCACCCAGATTTTCAGCCCAATCAGCACATCTTGTCCCAGCCAGCAGGAAAACCTGTTCATCAGCATCATCAGGGGAACCACAACCTTCCACAGCTGGGGGCTAGTTGGGCACCTGAGGCTGATAATTTGATGAGCAGCTCCCCCTGCCTGAGACTAGAAAAGGACCTTTAGCAAAGCTAAACCAGTCTGGGACCATCCCTGGGACTGTGGGTGTTACTGGGCCAGCCACACACATGCTGTTCTTGGGTTGAAGCAGGTGAGTGAGGCCAGGCAGAGCTTACAGGGGAGGAAGGCTCGTGTTTAGGTTGTTAGATGGAAATCAAACCCAAGATGTGACTATCTGAGGGTGTGGATCCGCGCTCCTTATGCAGCAGTGCTGGGGATGTTGTGACAGGTTTCTGGCAGCTCCTGTCTGCATCTTCCTCCCCTGCGGGATCCAGGGAGGGGGAAGAGGGTTTGTTAATGGAAGGGATGAGGAGAGGTGGGTTTCTGTGGGTTGTTTTGTTTTACACCAGCCAATTTGGCTGCCTTGTATCAGGGCACACGCTGTCTAAGTGGGGGTGCGGTGCTGTCTGCTGAGCCAGCAGGAGGGATGGAGTCATTATTTTGGGTCATTATTGAGAAACCAGCCACCTGGAGTTAGGAGCAAACACCTTTTCATTAAAGAAAATGCTTATTTTTAATATTTTACCCTGTTAAGTTCAGACTTCATTGAGCTGAGTATCAGTGTCTAATTGCTCCTGATGAATGTAGATGTGTTTAGGAGGTCCAAGTGTAACCTCTCCCTGCCCAAGGGACTATATGAAGATGCTGAGTGGGTGTGTTTTCCCCTTTTTCGCCTCAAAGAGGGTAAATTTTGCAGAGGGCTCTTGTACTCTCATCTCCATCCAGGCCATTCCTGAGCCAGATCTTTGCCTTTTGCCTCCAGCATCTCTGTCTCCACCGCAGGAATGAGGTTTCTTGAACCTGCCAGAGGGGAGATTGAGATGAGCTCTTGGGCAGAAGCTCTTCCCTGTGAGGTGCCCAGAGAAGCTGTGGCTGCCCCATCCCCGGCAGTGCTCAAGGCCAGGTTGGACACAGGGGCTTGGAGCAACCTGCTCTAGTGGAAGGTGTCCCTGCCCGTGGCAGGGGGTTGGAACTTGAGGAGCTTTAAGGTCCCTTCCAACCCAAACCACTCTGAGATTCTATGGTTCATGATTTAAGAGATGTCACCAAGAAGAGGTCCTGCCTTTTCCCCAGCTCTGCCATGAGCCCATTTGAGCTCTAAACCAGCAGAAAAGTGGTATGTTTGCAGTAGGGGAACAGGCTGAGGAGGCTGGAAGAGGGCAAAGGGGACCCTTCCAGTGCCTACATTGTTGTGGCTGATGCAAACCTTGGTATCCACCACCAAACCCCCCTTCTCCTCCCTGCCCTAAAGGAGTGGGCCTGAGAAAACACTTGTTATGGGGCAAACTTGGTTTTTCATCCCAGGGGTGAATGATTTTTAAAGGAATATACATATTCTGGACCTCAAGTTTATGAAACAGCTGCAAACCAACCTCTTTCTGCAGCTCCTGTGAACCGGTGCCTAAATCCCTGGGTCATTTTGATCTTACATCCCTATATCCAGTGTCATCTATTAGCAGGAGGGTTCCTCCCTGTGTTTCCCCTACTGCCTTCCTCCCCAGAGTGAGGAGCATCAGCAGCACCCCAGTGTATAAGTGGGCCCTACAAGGTTTCCAGCTCTGCTTTCACCCTAAATCCTCAGCTTTTTAATGACAAGTTAAAAATTACCCCTTGATAGTGGGCAGGTCTCACCTGTGGGGACAGATGACCATAGGTTGGGGTTAGGAATAGATGTTGAGACACAGGAAATAGCTTAAATACCTGTTCCTATGTAGTTATCCCTATATGCATATTGATGTGTTTGTATTCTCTTTTGACTCTCTATATGTGCAGGTAGAGGAGAATATAGATGTGTACACACAAACACATGCACTCACTTTTTCTCCTTGCCTGGAGAGCAATGGCACCACCTGAAGCAGCTTCCTCTACACCTTTCTAACCAACCCTATAAATCTTATTTTCATTTGAGATGAAAGTTTCCCCCCAAAACACCAATTCCTTTTGTTCTCAGGCTCAGCCTTCATTGCACGCATCCCCCTGCTCCTCAGCATCTCGCTGAGACCTGCTGTGGCCAGTGTTCCATTAAGCATCTCTTAGAGCAGCAGCTTATACCCACAGCTGGATGGGGTTTTGTCACTGGTAATATCCTTTAACCCCTTCATACTCCTGTGTGTGTGCTGAAATGGGTGATTTTAATAGTGAAGAGAGGAACTAAAGCCCTGAAAATCCTTCTTGGTCCCTCTGTGCCATCCCTAAATAAAACATATGCACCACTGTCCTCTTCTGGCTGGAGCTGTTATACTGCACCTACTTGCACTGTTCTATTGCAGCCACTTGCCAAGACCTGCAGGATCACTTTGTTTTGGGTAAATTTGCCTTGTCCCATCCCTCCCTGCTGCAGAGGATGGGACCTGGGGGCTTCACTTCAGCAGCAGCACAGCCCTGTGCAGTGAGGGAGCAGGGTCTGATTGCAGCCACCAGGTCCTGGGGACCGTGGGGTTCTGGGGTCCTGCTGAGATGTAAATAGTTGTTGTGATGTGCTGTCAAAGCACAGTGTCACAGAGTCACTCTTAGCCAGCAAGACCCTGTAGCCACAGAGCAGGTAGAAACTGCTGTTTTGGAGACACCAGCAAGTGCTTCTTGATGTTACCAGGCTTTAGCTGCTGCAGGGACCTGATTTGGAAGCTCAGATGGAATAACCTGAACAGGCAGAGCTGCTCCCTCAAGCTGTGGATGGAAAGGAGGGAAGGAAGCAGACCTGCACCTCCCTCACCTGGTGAGAAGGGAGGTTTGGGCAGCTCAGTCCTCCTGTGTGCTCTGTACCTCAGTTTCCCCATCTTTAACCTCGCTTTGGACAGGTTTTGAGACGAGAGATGTCGTGCTTGGTCTTACGACTCCGTGAAGCAGGAATAGCTACTTGGGATGGATGTTGTGTTATGCTTGTCCCCAGCACCTCACAGGAGGGAGTTTTTCCTTTGGATGAGGTCAGTTACAACCAGGGAACCAGAGCCATCTCCTCACCTTCCTCCTGGCTGTCCCCATCATGTGCAGGAAGAAGAAAGGATCTAGCAGAGGTCCTAACTTCAGACTTTCCCCCTTGCTCCTCCATCTTCCCTAGTTTTCAGGGCACCAAAGGAGAAGCATTTCATTGCTACCTCCTGCAGCCTTTTCCATCCATGTCTCTTTTCTTCCCTGATTGTCTGACAAGCAACCATCTCCCTCTCGTCTGCTTCACCCCAAAATGTGACACATCCACATCCCTGCACTGTCCAGTGGCAGAGACAAGGTGGGTGAGAGCATCTCCTCCTCCCTTTGCTGTTAATTTGAGGGAGGGGATTCTCCCCCTCTGCTGTGCTTTGGGGACATTCCCCCTGCATCCCTGATCCAGCTTTGGGGCAACAACACGAGAGGGACATGGAGCTGTTGGAGCGAGTCCAGAGGAGGCCCCGGAGCTGCTGCGAGGGCTGGAGCAGCTCTGCTCTGGAGCCAGCCTGAGAGAGGAGGCTGGGACTGGCTGAGCTTTAAGGTTCCTTTCAACCCAAACCATTCTATGGTTTTATGATTCCTCATCCTTTGGCTGATGGACAAGCAAAGGCCTCTTCACAGAGGAGACTGTTGTGGGGGTTAAATAAGGGCTGGAGATGGATGCTTTGTTGTCATCCTTCATGGATGCTGGGGTGAGATGCTTCGCTCCCCAGGGAGGAAGCAACAGTGTGAGCAGATATGTGCTGTGGTCAGAGGTGCTGAGAGTTTCTTATTACTGATACAGAATAGCCTGATTTCAGTGACCAGGAGCTGCTGTGACGTGGGTCAGGCTTATGCAAACATGCCCAGAAGGTAACAGGCATGGAACAGGAGCCTGCTTGTTGATGGGGCCACATCGAGTTGGGCAACGAAGCCCCACTGGGTGGAACTTCATCGGGGTCAGCGCAGCATCCAAGGTGATTAGTGACAGTGTTTATAGACAGGCTGATGAGGAGGTGGGGATCAGATTGCCCAACACCACCCAGGCACGAGGGATAGCATAGCACAGCCTGGTGAAATCAGAGTGGGCAGAGAAAGTGATAATGAAAGATTAGAGAAGGGGATGTGCTGGGGAAGGGGCCTTGGGGTGCAGGGGCAGTGATGGTGGGACCATTATCCTCTGGTCCAGAGACTGGAATGATGCTCCTGGCTCTGCCCTGAATGCTCTTCACCTCCTCAGGGTGTTGGGGATGGGTTGGACTGCAGCCCTGCCCAAGATCCCCAACTAAAAGCAACAGTGGAGGGATAACCTGTATGAGTATCCCTTATCCGCGGTGCTCCTCTTGCTGATGGGAGCCAACCCCAAAGCACATAGGTGGTGTGGTGGTCTCTGAGACGTTTAACTGAACACGTGCTCCAACAGACTTCAGCTTCCTTTAAGAGTGCTGTAAGTGGGTTCACAGACAGCACTTAGAGCTCAGGGAAGGAACATCTGATGGGAAGGACCATACTAGCTGCAGTGTCAGGCAGATATCGGAGAGCTGCCCATGAACCAGAGGGGAAATGGGGCTTGGGAAGGTGAGAGGGGCAATTCTGGGGTAACAGCCTCAAGCTGCCCCAGGGCAGGTTTAGATGGAGCTGAGGAACAATTCCTTGCCCAGAGGGTGCTCAGGCATTGGAACAGGCTGCCCAGGGTAGGGCTGGAGTCACTGGGGGGGCCGGGAGTCACGGCCCCGTCAAGTGTTCACATCCCGTGTAGCCGAGGCCTCAGTGCCAGGGGTTAGTGGTGGCCTTGGCAGGGCTGGGAATGGTTGGACTGGACGAGCTGCAAGGTCTTTTCCAACCCGGTTGATTCTGTCATTCTGTGCTGCCCCTGTTGCAGCAGGAGCAAGCAGCAGCTGAGCCTGCCACAACCCAGGCTCAAGCCCACTGCTGTGGTGTCCCAGCCAGGGACGCACTGAAAAGGCAGATCTGTGCCCTCCCTGGGCTTTATAGAGCTGGGAGCAGCAGCTGAGTGGTGCAGGGGACAGTGAGATCCTCAAACCTCCTTTTACTAAGTTAGTCTCAGCTTTCCCTTCTCCTGGTCTGGCTTTTTGGGCCGTTGGGGCCCCCAAGTCCTGAGTGCATGAAGCAACCCCCTTTTTCTCCTCCCAGTCCATCACCCAGCCTTCCCCTTCCCTCTCTGCCTGCCAACAACCTGCTGGAGCATGGCCAGTGCCGAGCCGCTGGCACTTGGCTGCCTGCACCACGGGAGCCGGGGCTGCTCCTGCCGGGGCTGCAGATGGCAGGCAGGGCTGGTCCCTTCCAGCCACACTCGGATGCTTTTGTTTTGTTGCCTGGAGCTTTGCTTTTCAGGTTTGGCATTTCCAGGGCATCAAGTGATCTCTGGGAGCGGAAGCAGCCCCAGTGTGATGGAGGATGTGTCTTGGAGAGGTTTGGGGTGACCAGTGGTCCTTCTCTGGATGGATGTGGGCAGCCAAGACCCTGGGGAGAGGCTGGAATTCAGTGCTGCAGCTTTGAAACGTTCAATGATGATCAAACACACCCAAGTCCTGCAAAGCAGGAAGATAAAGGAGAAGAAAGAACCAAGTGGGACAGAAACCAGGGAGAAAGGAGGTGATGGAGACGGCAGGGTGCAGTGAGGAGGGAGAAACACAATCCGCCCAAGTGGGTACATAATTTATTTGCCCATTAGCTATTAATAAGCTGGCCTTTTGTATCAAGTCTCCTGACGTCCTTGTAACAGCTTCAGGCCTTTCTGTGGAGCATCACCCTTTCTGGGTGTTCCTGTGCTACTTGCCATGCTAACATGATTCTTGATATGTCCCGTGCCTTCGTTACCACCATTCAGCTGAACGCGTAATTAATGAGATTCCCCATTACTGCAGTGTAACAGGAACCTCTGGGAAACACCCAGGAGGCAGTGCCATCTCCTAGGGATACTGGGCAGGCAGGGCTTTGAGTGGTGCTTGAAGGATGAGGTAAGTCTTTGGGGCTTCCTTGTGAGTTGGGTTAAAGCAGAATGGCCAAGCTGATGACCTGGGTGAGCCATGGACCTTTCCTTCCACTGCCTGTGTCCATGATTACTGCAGGACTGGATGTGATACCTGATATGAAGATGCTCAATGTAGCAAGGAGAGGTGGAGAAGAACCATCTATCCTGGTCAACAAACGCATGGCTACGCTGCAGCCTCCAGCCTGTACCTTCCTCCCATCCTCCTCACCAAGCAGAAGATAGGTGGGGTTTAAACACACATCCTGTGTGTTCCTGGGGTAAAGATCACCAGGACACCACACCATAGGCTTGGAAGGACCCATCAGAGCAGCTCAAGTCTCCTACAGCTGGTTCTTGGTGGCTCAGGGAACAAGGTGGGTCTTTGCTAAGGGAAAGACCCTTCTGAGACCTTGGGGTATGTCAGCTCTTCCCTGGCATTGCCTGATGTTGCTGCTCAGAGCTGAATGCAGGGTTTCCTTTTGAGTATGCTCACAGTGTGGGATGCTCAGTGCTTTTTGACCACTTGAAAGGCTCCCAGGATGTCCCTGAGGCATGGAAAGGCCACAAGTCAACTGGTCCCCACAGTATTGCATGGGAAGAGCAGTGAGGCCAGGACCCAAGCCTGAAGCCAAGCAGCTCCTATTGAGGCAGCAACATGCCTTGGTGGGACCAAGAGACTGGACTGCAGCCCTTGTCTGGGCAGGTAAGAGCTACTGGACTTTTTGGTGCCTTTTAGTCTTCAAATGTAAATGTTGCTTCTTAAAATGGGTGTTGATGCCAAGTTGGGAAGCTCTTAATGTCAATTGGAATCCCTCACCCCATATGTACATTGCCCACGGGTGTTGATGCCAAGTTGGGAACCTCTTAATGTCAAATGGAATCCCTCACCCCATATGTACATTGCCCATGGGGCAACGATGGAGACAAATCTGCTCCCAAGTAATGAAGCATCACTTGGCGGGGTTCAGCTCGGGAGCTGAGCTCTTGGGGTTGTACAACCCCTCTCTTGGGGCTGGTTACGGAAGAGTTTGGGTTTGTTCAGGGCAGTTGTTATCCCTGCGTGTGAAGATGCATCACAGCCCTGCTTGCGGCACCGTGCTTCTTCCCTGTGTTTCCTTTAAAGCCAAGGCCAGCAAGATAAGGTAGGGTTACACCAGGGTGTAGGATTTCTGAATCTGAGTCTTCCCTGAGACAAACTCTTTCTAATCCTTACCTGTGTGTCAGAGCCACGCAGGCACCGGCCACGTCCATAACCACCCAAGATACTCCTATTGCTTGAGGAAGGGCTGTAACTGAGGCTGGTGGAACAGGGCTGCAGGTGAGTGACTGGTTTTAATCTTGTTTACTGTGCTTATACAAGCCTGTACAGCATTAATGCTGTAATGGAAATGTAACAGAGCCCAACACCCATGGTAAGTTCCCACCTATATTAAGCCGATCCTTTTATTTGACTTTATTATAATCACTAGGATGTGGAAGAATCACCTAGTTGAAAAGGTTTCCATTTATCTCCAACTTAAAGTGGTGCTTGGCTCATGGTTTTATACCAAGTTGTGCTGATACAGGAGGTTTGGATGCTCTTGGGTTTGTGCCTGAACCCAGATAGATACACTCTGTGCTTTGGGCATTTACAGCCTTTGTTTCTCTTCCAAGGCTTAAATAAAGTAGTTACTCTCAGCTGTGATCTTTTTAATGGGTTTGAATGCTTTGCAAAGTCTTCCATTAGAAAATCATCAGCCGTTGCAATCTGCTCTATTGGAGCATATGCAAGAAACATTGAAGAAACACAGCAAGGAAATATTAGTTGCCTTCAGCCTGCTCAAATTAAACTATAAGGACCTGGAGTGAAAAAATTCATCAGGATTTCTGACCGGCTGAAATCCGTGGCTGCCAAATAGTCATTTAAAACCCAAAACAGCAGCGGGAGCCTCTATTGGGATGAATTCAACGGGGAGGGGATGCGTTGCGCAAGGGGATGGCATCAGGTTCAGGCTGCAATGATAATATTAATGGGATCTTTCTTTTTAGGTTGGCTTTTATTTCACCTGGAAATAAAAGGGATGTTTTAGGTGATCCCGAGGGACTGAGTGTGGGAATCCCCACTGCGCAAAACTGCGCAGCGCTCACCCCAGTGACGCAGAGAGGGGTGTGGGGAAGGTTAATGGGAATATGGGGATCAGAACAGCTTCTAGATCCAGTGGATTCTGTACAGTTTGCATTTAGTGGTGAAGAATAACATGATTTTCAGAGAGTCTGGTTTAGGCAGTCTCCCCTGGTCTTGTGGGTTGGTGCAGGAACACCGATGGAGCTGGTCCTGCTGCTGGCTCACTGCAGCTTTCACACTAACAAGCACTTCTGTCCTCCAAGCACTAATGAAGAAGCCCATAGAAAACCACTCACTGGGAGCAGAGGTTGAGTGGAAGGACATGGAAGGGCCCAAAGAGACTTGCCTTGGTTAGTATAGGGTTTGGGTTCAAGCAAGCATCACCCTGGAGTTACTCCTAAGAGTTTTAAGAGTAGTTTTATGTGTGATGAGTTTCATGATCCCAAGGAGAGGCAACCTCTGTAGGGACTGTAGAAATTTCCATACATGCAAAGCCTCATCCAAATAAAACCTGATTTTTATCAGGGAAAGAATGATTGTTTTGCTGATTCCCAGAGCTGCACAATTTGGCTTCCTCAGCTGAGCCATTCCCTTTGCATCTCCTCCAGCCCCATAGTGGCTTAAAACTGCAGTTTTTACAGCCAAGATCATGCATTTGTGCCCTGTAAATGCTTTCCCACTGTATTCCCAAGTTGAAATTCAGCTCTTGGCATGCAGTTGGGAAAGCCAAGGGTTTGCCATGGTCACTTCGGTGCTGCCCTGGGTGCAGAGGGGACTTGGACAGCCCTACACCCGCTGGGGCTCGGCTGCTGTGGGGCTTGGCCATATCCATTTTCAGAGGTCATGGGAAGGAGATCAAGAAATTGCCCCAAGGCAAAATCAGCTCCAACTTCCCATGAGGAGCTTGGGGCTGCCAGGAGAAGGTGACCCCAAGGGGCAGCTTTTTTCTTTGGCTGAGTTTTGAGATCTGCTTTTCCCTCCAGCCTGGGGGAGATTTTCCAGGCCTAATTTTCCAGGATATTGTTTTCTTCTCATTTCCCTGGGGTTCTTCTTGAGAAGCACCTCTGGGAGACCCTGACTTTGCACATCCCCGCTGCCGGATGCTGCTGAAAGGGCTCGGCACAGGCTGATCTCCATTTCTTTTCCTTTTCCAATTCAACGGCACAGCATGGAAGCCTGCCCCAATTATACAAGGTGGAATAAAGCTTGAGGGAAAGGCTCAGCATCCCAAGCTGCTGGCAGGAGGATTTGGGATGCAGGCGAGAGCTGGGGACAGCTTATGGAGGTCAGTCAAACATGCCCTGGCTGGTACCTGCCCCATTCCTATGTGCTAAGTGCCTTTCTAGAGTGATGCTCCTGGTTTTGCCTTTGCTCGTGAAGTTTTGGGGCAGGGAAGGAGGGCAACGATCTCTGTCGGGGCTGGGGAAAGAGATGGAAAGGGAAATAGCTGCAGTTTCATCAAATCTTGCTGGTAAAGCAGGCAGGGGCTTGAAATGGCAGCGGAGATACCTTTACTGAATGTGATGCTAACAACCCTTATGGCTCTTCGGACTAAGTGAGAGGCTATGGCTGAATGCAGCAACCTCTGCTCTGTCCTTGACTGGGGCTGCTCTTGGCTGTATTGGCCAGGACCCAGTGTTGTATGGGCAAGGTGTGACCCCCCTGAAGAGGTTCACAGAGGAACAAGCACCCCTTCCCATATAAAAATGGGATGGAAAAAGCACACGGGAGGCAGTTCCTGCTCCCAGAGCTTCAGCAGTTTCAGGGCTTTCCTAATGGCAATTGCAAGCTCCCAGGAAGAGGGGATTTTCCCATGCACTGGAGCAAAGTCAGGCCCAGATGACAGCGGCCGAGGAAGTGCCCAGGCAAAGGGATCCATGGCCAGAGGAGCCCTGGATGCCTCCACCTGCCTGGTACTTCGGTGTTGGTGGTGGGAGCACCAGAGGGTCCTGTTTTTCCAACTTCAATCCCCTTTCAAGCAGGTGCAAATGAACAGGGTCTCTGTGAAACCAGCACTGTCCTGGTTGCATTTGGCAGAGCACCCCAGTGAGCAGCTCTGCACGGAGGGAACAGAAAGGGTCACATCTGAGCATCGCCTCCTCTTCTTCCACTCTGGGCTTCTCCTTCCTCACCCTCACTCAGAAAGCAAAGGCCGTGCATATATTTGCAGACACGAAAGTGGTGGATTGGGGTCCTGGATGCAGCTGCTGCTGGTGGGCAGGACCCAGCGAGGGAGCAAAAACCCATTTCAGGCACAAGGAGAATGAGGACAAGGAGTCCCACCGGGCTCACGTGGGTACTGGCATCGCCTTTCCACCCAGCGCAGGAGAGGGACGAGCATCCCGGTGCCATGCGCCCGCGAGAGGCGAAGGGGCAGCACCACCGGGCAGCCCCTGGCCAGCAGAGCTGAAGGAGGAGGATGGAGACAGGGGGACCAGGAACCCCACGCACTGGAGGAGGATGAGGATGATGCAAAAGCCGGGTTTGTTGCTCCCTTCTTTGTAGTGGGGTGAAGTTGGGGGTGGAGGAGAGGAGGGTTTGGTGGGGACATTTGGGGCACTTGGGTGCTGCTCTCATTTTTCATGGGGTGATGGTGACGAGAGGAGAAGTTTAGTTTGTCCTTGGAGGAAAGGGGAGGGTGAAGTGCTCCCGATCGCTGGGTGTGAGCTGTGAGGAACCCGGCTTTGCCAGGAGGGTCCCACTGGCATCATCCCAATCTCTTTAAGTCTTAAATACCTCTTGCTGCCAGCTCTGGGCAGGACTGAGGGGTGGTGGGTTGGGAGAATGCCCTGATCTCTGCAGTGGCTCAGTATACAATGCCACCAGCCCTGCGTGACACCGGGACCCCAAACAAGCCACCAGCTCTTTGTAGCTGCTGCTGTTGCAGAAACTGGGATCAATGCAGGTATCCATCTGACCCGATTAGCGGCTTCCCATTGCTTTCCATTTATACCTACATCCATTTTTGGCTCTGGCCGACAACCTCCTCGCAGGGTTTGCTGCCAATGCGGATTTTGAAGGGGGGAACAAAGTCATTTCTTTGTCACTAGGAGCAGACTGAGGTTACAGCGCTGAGCTCTGGATGCTGGGTCAGGCTCTGCCTCTATCCCAGCGCTTTTGGACAGACTGGGAAAGTGGGAAAGTTTCCCATTGATCTGGAATCGAATTGTCTTTATTGCGTTACAGCCACGGTAAGCAGGAGGGTGAGAGTGGGGAGGATGGCTGCCTCCCCATCCCCATCCCGGCGCCCGGATGGAGCCGGGATGCTCGAGGGGTAAAGAGGTCACTCCATGCACTTCCCTGCATCTCTTCTGGCACAGGCTAATCAAAGCACTTCAAAAGTGCTTTGTGTCTATCTGTCCATGTAAAGCGTGTCAAACACTTTGCAGCTACAATTGCTTTGTGAATCCCAGTGGAGAGCAGACGTCCAGCCTCTAAAAAGCCCATTCAGCATCCCCAAAGCCATCCTAGCACCCTATAGTCAAACTCCCATTGAAATCTTTTCCTGAATCAGGCTAAAACCCCAACTCTGAGCACTGGGAAGATGAGGAGGGCTCAGCTGCAGCAGAGCCTGGCTCAGACCCAGGCTCTCAACAGCTCCCTTTGCAGAGCTCATTCCACCCCATCTGGCATCCCTGCTACCTGTGTCGAGCTGCAGCAGCTTTGATGGTGCACCCGGTGTGGGACCACGTCGGCTCCCTCCTAGCAGGAATTCACCCTCACTTGTTATTAAATTACATCCTGACCCGGTTAATCCATAGCTGATTAATTTTGGGCTCTACGGCTGGGTATCAGAAAGGTTTCATCTGTCTCATGGCATGTACTGTGTGTACCGGGCTCTCTGTTAATCTGATCTTTTTCAGTGTAAAGAAATAAGGGTTGAAAAATCAGAATGAAGGATGGAAACTGGGGAGGATTAAAGGGGTCTGGCTGGACATGCTCCTCTGTCTGTCATGGGGGTCAGCAGCAAGGGATCCCTCCATCCCAGCACCAGGAACCCAGTTTGGGATCTTCCTCCTGTGCATCATTTCCTGCAGGGTCCCTGCTTGGGTGTACAGAACATCACCAGCCCTGGGGAAACTGAGGCACAGAGATGGAAGTAGCTCACAGGAGTTGGTTCAGGCTCATCATATCTTTGCTGGTACAATCTGTGGGCTTCAATGTTGGGGCTCATCCTGCTCCTCCCTTGTCTAAGGACGCACTTTAACCTTTGCTTTTGATAGCTAAGGTCTCGTAGAGGGGGCTCAGACCAGGCTGCTCCTGAGCTCTGGGCTCCTTTGGTGCCGTGGGGCAGGAGAAACCCTGGGCTCTCTCTGAGCCCCTGTGTCATTGCAGTGCATTTTGGCCTCTTTTCCATTTCCCACACTGAGGACTTGAAAGCAGGGGCAGCTTTTACCAGACCCCCATCAGCCCCTCAGAGGTTCAAATTATTCTTTCCATGATTTTATCATTCACAAACTCCCAGCATCTCTCCTCCTGCTTATTCCCTCGCAGCTGCACACATTTGCCTTGAGTTTAAAGAACTCATTGTGCAAACATCTCTCCCAAGGAGGGAGATGAGCCATAAACTTTTGCAGGATCTTCCCTAACAGCAAACCAAGAAACTCCCTCTTTTCCTTCCAGGGATGGTCCCTGCCCAGCTCCATCCAAGAGTCACGTAGGTGAACCCCAGCTAATGAGTTCTGCTAAGAAAGAGGGAAGTGAGCAGGGGCTCATTACTGCAGTAAATTGCTCCGTGGACCAAAGCACGTGCCTGGTGCAGAGCAGAGCCCACACATTGCAGTCTCTGAGCATCATTGGGCTTAAGAATGAGGGGAAAATCCAATCCAGTGCCACTGCCTTGATCCATGGGAGCAGTGATGGGGTCTGCACTCCTCTCTTGTCATCTTCTTCTTCCCACCCTGCTCCAGTTCATCCCATATCAGATCATAGGAGATAAGGGTGTTCTCTGCCCTATTCCCCACTTGTAAATGAAGCTCCCTGTGCAAACACAAGTCCAAGCAGTCATCTAGAGACCTGCTGCAAATAAACCCCGTCTTTGCCAACTACTCTCTCCTTGCAGCAGGATGGGCTGCGGGGTGTCTTTGTCCCCCTCCAGCAGTACTGACTGTGGACGCAGTGGTCCCATACCAGCACGTACTGGATGCCCATCCATCCTGGATGCAGGATACCCTCAGAGGTCAAGTTTGCCTGTTGGGTAAATCCCAGCAGAGCCAGAGATGCCAGGAGCACAGAGCAGAGGATTAGAGGGAAAAAAGTGCAGGAGAGCCCAGGGCAGCCCGGCTTGTGGGGGGTGTTTAAATCCTTGAGGCAAAAGAATGTTTAAAGTCACCTTGTTTAAAGGCAAAACTTTCTCAAGGGTGCCCAGGGTGTAGCGAAAACCTCCAGAGATGAGGGAGTTGTGTAACTGTCCTGTTTCTTGGAGGCAACGATGTTATTCCGGGCATCTCCCCCTGTACCTGTCTCTCCTGGACCACAACCCTGCTTTGACTTCAGGGATATTCCTATTAACAGCAGGTTTTTGCTAAGCTCACTTCTCAGTCCTGATCATCAGCTCCTGTGGATGGTTTTCACTCTCCACGTTTCCCTCAGCCACAGATGCTCTTTGCCCGAGTGCAGGATATGATCCTGGTTAGTGCCAGGGACATCTGGGGGGGACAGACCCAAAAGAGGTCAGGTTTTGCTTGCAAACACCATCACCCTGTGGTCAAAACCCTCCCAACCTGGATTTGGAGGAGAGCTGGGCACAAGCTGAGGCTGAATTTAGGTGCCAGGAATATCAGTTTAATGCCTTTTGTTAATAGATCTCCATCTGCCTCACCAGAGTGGATAAATCTAAGGGCTGTAGTCCATAGGGGTGCAGAAGGGGGTATATAAAGTGATAAACCAGCCCTGAAGGTCCTGATCAAAGGTCTGGGTAATGTGATGTCCCCCTTCCATTGGAGATGGCTGGAGATGAGTATAAGATGCTCCAAGCTGGCAGGTCCCAGGCTGTCCTCCGGGATGGGGCTGTTTAATGTGCTCATTAACATCACAGGGGGAGAAATAGCTCAGAGGACAGAAAAGGATGATGGAGGGGGGGAAATTGAGGTGATGAGGTCCCTCAAGAGCAAAGGAGCGTCACCGTGGAGGAATTCAGGCTGAAGCACACAGGTAGAAATGTGCCATCTCCTCCTTTGCCTTCCCCACATGCAGATGCTTGGGAGGAGGAGATGAAGGAGGAGGAGAGGAGGAGGGTAACTTGGGTGAAGGTAAAGGAATGAAACCACTCTGAAGCAGCCAAGGTGAGGCTGCCTGTGAGCTCATCCAACTCCGGGAAGGAAAGAAGCTGAAAACGGGCAAATGAAATCAAAATGATTCCCAGTTATTTCAGCGAATGGTGCCAACCTGCCTGGTCCCATCCACCCAGGGTGTTTCTGTGTCTATTTATTCCTGGAGGATATAAGCCCAAGCAGCCCTGTGGTCTGAGCCAGAGGCCAGCCGGCAGCCAGGCGTCAGGAAGGGGAATGTCTCCTCTCTTCCTTGGCCCTTGTCCCCCACGAATGCCTCCTGTACCTGCTGCTGCAGCCCAGGGGTGGGACGGAGATGTCCCACGTGGCGGTGGCACCAGGACCATCCCCTCCTGGAAATGAGCCCGCTGTACCCATGGCCACAGGCAGGAGGTAGGTGGGCAACGGGGGATGCTCCAACCCTTGGGCTTTCCCCTCCCTTCCTCTTTTTAATATCATTATTATATGTTAATAATAAACAGAGCCCTATATCCTGCTGTAAACCTCTCTCCCAGTGCCTGTGGCGTGCGGGTCCCTGTCCCCCCTCTCCACCTCCCTCCTGGGGACCGGCTCAGACCTTGCCACGTCACGGACAAGACGTGTCCCCTCTGGACCATCCGGAGCATTACTGGGGATTAAAGGTGGCATCCGTCAGAAGGACACATCCTCCCCCATCTCGCTCATGGGTGAGCGGGTGGGGGCAGGAGGTGGGTGGCCGGGTTCCCCCTCCCCAGGCAAGAAGGGCTTGGGGAGAGGGTGTCCCCTGCACCCCACCAGCCCCAATGAATTCCCAGCTCTTTTTGGGGCTCCCGGGGCGATGGTGGGGCCGAGGCTCCGAACCGTTCCCGATCCTGCCTCTGTGCCTGCCAAAGCCCATCCCTGGCATGCTGGGCTGCCAATTATACAGTGAATCAAATAGAGAAGAGCCTTTTAAATGACATTGCCTGCGTTATCCCAAAGGGACCTTTCAAGGGTATGGCTGGA
>NW_009935880.1:66606-78413 GCF_000696875.1 Nestor notabilis
CCTACACATCCCTATATGTGTTTAATAACTCTCTTCCCAGATGCAGAGAGCGGTGGTGCTTCCATGCCCTGTGTGGGTAAGTCCCCATAGGTGATCGTGTGGGAGGGCTACGGGAGGGATCATCTCTGTTCTCATCCTAGTACAGGGGTGATGGGGATGGGACGGGGTGGGAGAAAGGCTCAGCATCTCCCCTTTTCTGGAATAACCTTGGAAATGGCCGTTGTCCACCTCAGGAGTGTGGGGCTGGAGGGATGACGGGTGGGAAGCAGGAGGGAACTGCAGACATTGAGGATTTGATGGGTGAAGAGGGGCTGGTGGGAACCACAGCCCCGGTTTACTTGGGATGCGGTGGGCAAAACACAAACAGTCCCTCCAAACGACCTTTCTCTTTCTCTGTCTCTCTACCTCAGATGTGTTTTGTACATTATTTTCCCCAGGCAGGGATTTCAGCTGAAGGGTATTAGTTAATCAGATTCTGAGAAGCAGATGTTAGGTGATTTAGGAGGAAACGAGGCAACTTTCTGGTTCAAGCCTCTGCCAGACCCTGGAGCGTGTGTTGCAAAGCTTTGGGAGGGTGTTTTGTGACTTCAGGCAGCACTGTTAATATTGGTCTGAAGTAAAAATGAGACAGAAAGGGTGGTCTGAGGGTTTGGGGGCAGGTGGGGCACCTACCTCTGGTGATGGGAACAGGCAGTTTTCAGTATGGTTTGGGGCTTTGAAGGCATGAAAAGGAAAGTCATTGCCCTGCATCCCTTGTGCAGCTTGACACGGAGCTAAAAAGCACCTTCCTGTGTCCCAACAGGGGGGGTGAGCACAACTTTCCGCTCTCAATCCTGACCAGGACACTCAAGTTGTCCCCTTGTAGCTCTGTGCCTCAGTTTCCTCACGAGGGATGGTGCTGGGGGGGGCTCAGTTTGACGTGCATGGAGGCTTCTGAGCAAAGCCACATTTCAAGATAATCACCATTTCTTCTGTGACCAAAAGTCTCTTCCTACCAAGCAAGGGCTGGGGACTTCTCTTGCCCGCGGGACCAGTGAGCAGCATTAAGAGTTAAGCACACTTAATACTTAAAGTACCAAGATCATCTCATGGCGCTGCCTTAGGATGTGATATCATGGTCAGCTTTAGCTGCTCTAACGTTGCTCACTGTGGAGAGAAGCTCCTGGGCACATGGGCCCCTCTGGGTTGTCCCATCAGGACAGAAAGTGATGAGTTGTGTGGTGAGTCAGGTCACCTCACCCATCAGCTCAACACCAAACGCTCCCATTCTGCTCATTCAAACTGATTTTTCTTTATGGGCTTTTTTGTGATTTAAACATCATCTTTGGAGGTTTATATTAATCAGAAATAAGAACATAAGGGTTGGATATGTGGGATATGTGCTGCTTTTCCTTTTTCCTTTAATGCTTTGCTTACCTCAGTATCCCTTTACCTGCCTCCTGATGCTACACGGGGGCTGAAATGTGGGTTATCTGCAGCTCTTGGTTGCTGCCTCCCCACCAAGGCTGTGTTGCACTTTCTGCACCTGGCATTGGTCTGATGTTGCATCTCATCCTGCCCAGAACAACTTCTCAATAAAGCCACCAAAAGTCAAGCTTAGGCTGAATCCAGCGTCATGGAGAGCTGCTGCACAGTGGCCATCCCTGAGAGGACATTGCTGGGGCTGGAGGACTTGGTCTTGGAGCCATTTGGGCTCCTCAGCTTTGCAGAAGATTCCTTTGGGGGGCAAAACCATGCTGCTGCAGCTTCCTCCAGGCTTCATTTCTGCCCTGTTGTCCCAAATACTCCTCTCTACATGTGCCTAAGTAGGAAAACTGTCATAAAACAAGCCAGAAGCAGCTCTATAGAGACGGATGCCTAAGAACAACCATGCTCCATGGCTTTATTTTAAGCAAAGAAACGTGATCTTTAAGTAGCTGATGGTGAACTGTGGGACTTGTCCCCAGATCCAGAATTTCATGACTCTGCTAAGGAAAGAGAAAGGTTGAGCCCTTGTCTGGGATATGGGTCCTGACTCCTGTATGAAGTTTTGCTTTTGGGGTTGTAATGCTGAGGGCAGAAGAGGGAGGATTTGTAGCAAGCCAGGATGTTATCACCTACTTCTGCAGCAGATTTGGGTTTCTAGCTTGTCCTACCCAACCTCACCAGCAGTGCACCAGCAAGGAGGAAAGGGGAAGGAAAAGCTCCAGAGCCCCACTTGACTTCAGTTAAATAGGGAGGTTCAGGCACCTGGTGCAGCTTGGTCCCCATGGACAGGATAGGTCCCTTCCCACCACCTGGTTGTACAATGCAAAGCCTGCAGTGGTGAGCATCCTCACCGCAGGACCAGCCCCAGCACCACTGCTGCTCCTTGCAGACATGGCCTAAATTGTGTTGCTATTCTTGGCAGCCCAGGGCATTTGGGTTTTTTCCTTCCCTGTCTCTGAACTTGTCTGGGGAAGAGAGCCAGTGTGCCCTTGGTGATAAGCAGTCATGCAGAGCAGCTCTGGGTGTCCTTCCGCAGGTTCTCATGTCTGGAAAAGATATTTCTGGGGAAAAGAGCTGGGAAGGAAATAAATCAGGGGCTTGGATTTACTTGGAAAGTGCATTTTTGGGCAATTCTCCCCAGGACCATTCCCCCTTAGCATCTAATTTCTCTTCATGCTTCTCCCTGAGGCAGGAAAGGTAATTTCCCAGCTCTGTAACTTGGCCTGGTCCCTGAGCTCTGTTTTGACTTTGCCTTCAAGTTCAGTACAACAGCAGCAGCATGTCGGGGAGAGGTGTGCTCAGGAGTATTTGGGGACATGGTGTCTGCTGCTGCTGCGCACTTGATGGAGCTGGTGTGGTTAAAAATCCACCTCATGGCCTGAAAGATGCTCTCCAAGTGACGTGCGTGTTTAGTCCTCATCTCCTTCCTATGGCTGGGAATATCAGGTCTACCATGCAGAAGGCATAGAAGTGCTCTGGAGGACACCATCCCATCCTCTGCCCACCCAAGGTCTGGATTAAGACTAGGGGTTCTTACCTCACTTCATACCCCTCTTCACACAGATCAAAGGGGTTCTGCAAGGCTGGTAGATATGTCCTTCTCCTCCAGACCTCCATTCCTCCTGGGCTGCCCTCCCTGAAGTCCATTGTGGCTCCTACTTGGGGAATTGCTTTCTGAAGGCCAGTTGACCCAGCTGCAACATGCCAAGGACCTCCTGGGGTTTGACCCAATACCTCTCCCAGCTGCAACAAGGGCTGCTGGTAATCAGAACTCCCATGTTCAACACCTCCAAATCCTGCTCGAAGCTCTGGATCCACAACTGGACATGTCTGAAATGACCCCTTGCTTTGCAAGGCTGGGATTGCTGGGGAAAGGCTGGGTGGGACACCTGGGTTCACCCTCATTCTCTGCTACTGCCTGACCTTTTGTCCTTGGGTGTTGTACATGGTATTGGGAGGTTTCGTGATGATGATGAAGCCGTGCCAAAAGGGCTTGCAGGATCCAGAGATGAACAACTTGCTTTTGGCAGTCAATGAAATGAATGTTTCCATGAGAAAACACAAGGTTTTCTGATCCCAGGTTTGGTTTATTCCTTTTAGCTGAGCCAAGTGAGGCATCTGCCCAATTCAGCTCTGTCTCCCTGTCCGTTCACTTGCAGATCCTCATAGCGTGGGAAAGACGCAAGCTGCCGGCATCCGATCCGGGGATTTATGCTGCTAATCTGATTAGTGTATGATGGACGTGTCCAGTTGGAAGGAGATGGAGGTGGCACTAGTCAGTTTTGACAACGCTGATCAGATTGTGGAGGATCCCTGTTATTCAAACGACCTCAGCCCCGCCAGCCAGTCGCGGAAAGGCCACCCCAGCTGCGCCAACCTCCTCTCTAACCTGCGGATCCTCATCAACAGCGAAAACGCCAACAATGAGACCATCTTCTCCAGGTTCTCCGCCGAGTTCAGTGAGCATCTGGTGGGGGAGAGGGTGGGTATGGATGAGGGGGACCAACGAGTCATCATTAACATCGCTGGGCTGAGGTTTGAGACGCGGCTCAAGACCCTCAACCAGTTCCCTGAGACCTTGCTCGGGGACCCGGAAAAGAGGATGCGTTACTTCGACTCCATGAGGAATGAGTATTTCTTTGATAGGAACAGGCCCAGTTTTGATGGGATCCTGTACTATTACCAGTCTGGTGGGAAAATACGGCGCCCGGCCAATGTCCCCATTGATGTCTTTGCTGATGAAATCACTTTCTACGAGCTGGGTGATGAAGCCATGGACCAGTTCAGGGAGGATGAAGGGTTCATCAAGGACCCTGAGACCCTCTTACCAACTAATGACTTTCATAGGCAATTTTGGCTGCTCTTTGAGTACCCTGAAAGCTCCAGTGCAGCCAGGGGTGTAGCTTTGGTCTCTGTCCTGGTCATTGTCATCTCCATCATCATCTTCTGCATGGAGACCTTGCCAGAGTTCAGGGAGGAAAGGGAGTTTAAGTCCACCCAGGAGCTTTCTAAGAATCTGACGGACACCTTGCTGGCTCACAGTACCTTCACAGACCCTTTCTTCGTCATAGAGACTGCCTGCATCATCTGGTTCTCCTTCGAGCTCTTTGTCCGGTTCATCGTGTGCCCCAGCAAGACCGAGTTCTTTAGGAACATCATGAACATCATCGACATTGTGTCCATCATTCCCTACTTTGTGACGCTCACCACCGAGCTGATCCAGCAGAGCGAACTCAATGGGCAGCAGAACATGTCCTTGGCCATCCTGCGGATCATCCGGCTGGTCAGGGTCTTCCGTATCTTCAAGCTGTCCCGGCACTCCAAGGGGCTGCAGATCCTGGGGCAGACCCTCAAGGCCAGCATGCGGGAGCTGGGCTTGCTCATCTTCTTCCTCTTCATCGGCGTCATCCTCTTCTCCAGCGCCGTCTACTTTGCAGAAGTGGATGAACCACAGTCCCACTTCTCCAGCATCCCTGATGGCTTCTGGTGGGCCGTGGTCACGATGACGACTGTTGGCTATGGAGACATGTGTCCCACCACCTTGGGTGGGAAGATCGTGGGGACTCTGTGCGCCATTGCAGGGGTACTGACCATTGCACTGCCCGTCCCTGTCATCGTCTCGAACTTCAACTATTTCTATCACAGGGAGACGGAGAACGAAGAGAAGCAAATCCTGCCCGGGGAGGTGGAACGGATTCTCACCAGCGTGGTGACGGGTAACGGCAGCATGGAGTCCCTCAATAAGACCAATGGGGGTTACCCTCGAGACAAGGCCAAAAAATGATGCTCGAGGCCACGATGGGACTGGGCACTGTGTGGTGGGATTGGCTGGATAAGGTATAACCCATCTGCATGCTGTGATTTCTTTCTTTTTTAAAACCAAATGTGCTGCTGCTTATTTTCTTTTTTTTTTTCTCTAGACATTTTTCAATCTCTGATTTCCTGTGGCTGTTCAAATAAACACCATCTTTCTTATCTCTCTGCCCTGCCCATCAGTCTGGTTTTTGTTAATTTGATGCTCATCTGCTTGACATTTACCTTCTCTGTCCATAGCTTCAGAGTGGAGCTCCCCATCTACAGAGAGTTCCCCCATTTGTCAGAGGAGAAATAAGGGCAAAATGACATTAAATGCTCAGTGCACACAGCTGGAAGAAGGTGGGTCCAGCTCCCTGCTATTTTAGTCTATTTAACACAGTTTCTCCCCACCCATCACATAGGATCTGGGGGTCTGACCAATTCCCAGACTTGGGAATGCTCTGGCTGAAAAATCAGCTGGTGACAAGAATAAATTACAAGTTATATTTGTAGCTGGACAAGTTTCTTGGTCTTCCTGCCTACTTAATTGTGTTGGCACAGCAGTGATGGATGGAACCAAGCAACCAGGTGAGGGGATTAGGAGAAGAGGAGTGGTGACCAGTCACAGTGGCACAGCCACCAAGGAAGGTCCAGGTCACCATGGCCCAATGGATTTCTGATGGAAAACTGAGCTTTGAGAGAGGGAAGGGGATTTCTCCTGCAACAAATGTTTGACTCGAGTTAGCTGGTGTGCAAATGCCCTTGTGGCTTTGATTGTCACTTACGTTGCTGCAAATGAGGCACAGAGCAATGAGGGCTGATGTATCCCGATGGCTCAGCTTCCCACTGTGAAAAGGCACTTCTGGTTCTCTGCACCATGCACATTTCCCTCAGCACTTCTGATGGGAGAAACCAGCACCAGATCATTTTGCCGTTCCCTCTAATGCCAGCAGGTTTCCTTCTGAAAACATTTTGTTCCAACTTCACTGTTTCACTTGGCTTTTGCTGATGTTTCTGCCTACATTAAAATCACAGTTTCTCATGCAGTGTCTACACATCCGCTTTTATATCCCACATCTGTTATACTCGATGTCTCATCTCCTAAAGGTTCAACATGATCGTTACACAATGTGCCAGCATTTCTGGTTTGCAATTTCATTCAGAAAGGAGTGGTGAAAGATGGGGTTTGTATTTGGGGATTTATTCCTGCTCTGTTGGAAAATGGGACTTTGGCCTTGCTGGGATTTTTCCCCATGCAAAAATCCTGCAATCCTGGTCCGGGAGGGTTGTTATTTGGGGTTTGGGTTGGGTTGTTTTGTGGGCTGTCTTTCTGCAATGAGGTCTTTTGCACCGCAGAGAGATGGATCTGGGTCATGACCAGCACAACTCCTTTAGGAGAGGTTTTTCCCTCTGAGACAAACCCCGCTTTTGACCCGCTCGCTCTCCATGAGCTTTTCTCCATCCCTCCACCATCCTCTTCCTCACCTTGCAAATCCCAGACTGTCATCGTGGCCAGGAGGAGGAGCTGTGGGAGCTCTTTAATCTCCTTCCCATCGTTTTCAAGTTCTCATCATCTGCGGGGACAGCTGGAGGAGGCACAGCTGGGCACAGCTGGAGAGCAGCACCCTGAGATATTCAGCTGCTCTCCATTCGTCCCTCAATCCTCTCCAGCAGCTCTGTCACTGGTTCTATTTCACAGCAGGTTCTTTCTCCTTTTCCTCTAGAAAGCTTGAACTTACTCATTCTTTTACACTTTCTAGAGCTCAGCCTGGTCAGCTATGGGCTTATCTTTACTGCTTCTGCTTCCCTAGCAAACAGGGACTGGAATGGTGCTGGAATGGATGGATGGATGGATGGATGGATGGCCTGATTCTTATTAACTTGTAAACTTTATTCTCAAATAAAAGAATAGATGCTTCAATGTCTGGCATGCAGAAAATACTGTTTATCTGGCCTCCACTTTTTGTCCTTGGCTTTGTGCTGCTCCATGCTGGAAATCATGGGGCTGGGTTGAGACATGGGACATTACAGATCTCCAGAACTCCAGATCTCCAGATATGTGAGCTGAAGACAAACTCTGCAGGGGCTTCCCCAGCAGTTTGGCTCACACTGTCCATTGCAGAAGAGCAGGTCTGAGGGGGATCCCTGATTTCTTCTATGAGGACAGGGTCAGAGGCATTAAACCTCTCCAGCCACATTAGCTTATTTCTAGTTCATCCTAAAGTGAAGAGGAGGAAAACCAGGCTATGAATACCCAGTGTCAACACTCAGCTGGTGCTTGATAAAAACCTGCCAGAAAACCCATTATCCCACACAATTTGCAGCTTAGCACCTTCCTAAATAGAGGCCCAAAGCTGAAAGCTCAATGAAATCCATAGAAGTCTCTTAGTAACTGTGCTATTCTTGAGTCAGGCCCTAATGAGCCAATCTGTTGTGTCATCCAGCACACGGGCTGAATTCCCACTGCCATAGAAAAAGCCAAAGAGAAGACCAAAAACCCCCTCTTTGCTTTATCAGAATGATGCCCTGGCTGCTTTTTATCCCTGGAGCACGCTGGAATCTGTGGTCACAAGTGCAGTATTTGTCAGCTAGAAGCGTCTCCCTCCTCCTTTGAGCTGCTGTTTCCAAGCAAGCCCTGGAGCATCCTTTTGCCACCAGGCAGTTATTTCTGTGCTTCCCCGGTGTCCTGGAGCACAATGTCGGCACCGCAGCCACGAGATGGCACTCCAGGATAGACACTTCCCTGGATGTAGACAGTCCCAGCATGTGTTTCCCCCCTCTCTAATTCCTGCTTGGAAGCTTTTAGCTGGTGTGTTTCTTTATTGCATGTGTAAACGCAGATGTGGGAAGGGATGCTTTGGCCATGGGGGATGCTCTCATGGAGGAAGCCCATTGCAGGATGGCATCTGCCAGCAACTCTTGGCACCAGTGCAGAATAGACGTGCCAGGAGGGTGTAGGAGCTGCCTCCTAACAGCATTTGGGCTGTTGGTCCTGCCTGGAATATGGACATGGCTTCCCTCTCCCATTCCACTCACCGAGAGGACAGCTACAACCCCTGGATGCTTCTGCTGTGTCTTGTCCATCCTGGCAGGGGCTAGTCCGTGTGTTGCTCACCCCGAGAACTATAGTTCCCACTGCAACAGGCTCATTTCTTCTTGCCCATAACAATGAGAAAATTCCAGTGATGGAGCTGAGGTAAAGCCCCATCTGCCCAAAATCCAGGCTTGGGTCCCTCTTGTGCTTGGGCATGAGGATTCCCACCCTCCAGCACTGTGTGACCCAGCACTGCATCTCTCCCTCCAAATCCCTGTCCCTGCCAGGGAAGCAGTCTCAGCCCCATCAGTGATGGAGCCTCATTTATCAATAAATCATGCAAATAGCCCCTTATCCCTCAGCACAAGAGAAATGAAGCAGCAGCAGGAACTATTGGACTCTCGGATCTCTCTCCTGGTCACCTGCTGAGCGTGGTCACAGCAGCTGCAGAGGAGGAAAGAGGCAAACGTCATTTTCAATAGGGTTTTCTATGGATGGAGGTAATTCCCTTGTCAATCTGCTGCATTAAAGCAATGAAACCAAATTAGTGAAGGAACCATCCTGGCCATTGTGAGGGACAATGATCATCAGATAAATATACTACGTTTTGGTTGTGGTTTTGCACAGCATTAAAGACTATAACTGAGGATTAGCTGTTGTTTCCAGCCCATCTCATAGCACAGAGTGGTTCACTACTGGGAAAGAGGCATTTAATACAGCTTCTTTATGGAGAAACAACTAAGTGTATCTGGGTTGTTCTAAACTGTGGAAACTGAAATGAGACATCACCTCCACACAAGCAGAGCTGTAGCTGTGCTGCTGTAAACACCTCATGATGGGAGGGCACAAAGTAATCAGCTTAATAAAAGAAACCCAAACCATGAAACTATAGATTTTTTAACACTGTTATAAAATATTGTGCTTTTCTGGATGTGTTCAAGGCCACGTTGGACACAGGGGCTTTGAGCAACCTGCTCTGGTGGAAGGTGTCCCTGCCCATGGCAGGGGGTTGGAACTGGATGAGCTTTAAGTTCTCTTCCAACCCAAATCAGTCCATGATTCTATGATTTTCCTGACTTCTTCCCCCCCATATTGCTGTGGGGAAGCCCTTTGTATTTGGCAACCCATGGTGTCCCCCAAACCCTTCTACCATGGTCCCAGTGCTGAGCAAGAGGCCAGGGCGGTTGCAGCATCCCCACTGCAAGATTCTTCTGTTGTAAAGAAGAAGCAAAACATCTGATGTGTAAAAACCCACCTAAATAAAACCAACCTGGTCATTGCAGTGGTTTATTTTCACCAAACGTACAGTATTTCTGAGGGAGAAACTAGTCCAGGGCAGCTCTCAACCAGCATCAAACAGCAAATCCCAGCTATTTCACTCCTGACAATAACACAGTGTCTGCCACTGCCATGATTTGGGGAGCAATTCGGTCTTTCTTTAGAAATAGAAACTGTTGCTGCTCTAGAACCAAAATCCACCCAAACCCATCAAACAGGGAGGGTCTCGAGCAGAGAGGTGCCACAGCTCCCAGCACCAAACCCCAAGGGCTTTCCAGAAGTTTTGTGTTCAAGCACTGCTTGAAAGGAAACCAATGAGGTTGTTTTGAGGGATTCTTTTTACTGTGAATGCTGATTATTCTTATTTATTTCTTTGCATTTATTATTGACGGGGTTGCTATAAGAAGCTCAAGTGACACACAAGTTTTTCACAGTATGTATTTTAGGGGGAAACTGAAAGCACGTGTCTGAGATCACTCTTAGGAGTAAGATAACTTGAATACCCCATTCTCTTCTCAAATTCAACTGACACAGAGAAGCTCACAGACCTCATATGGTGTCTGAAGCTCAGGCAGATGTTGAGGCCTAAAGATCCCAAAGACTCACATCTGGCACAACATGGCTCGAGCCAGCCCTGCCTCAGCCTCTGCCAAACACATTGCACTGCTGGAACTTCGGGAAAACTCATTCCTTAATTCCCCACAGCTACTTAATAGTGGCTTCTTTTAATTGCAGGCTACATTAGATCATTCATCACCAGCTTGAAGAGCTGCTTCCAGGGAAGAAGCACATGGATAAGACACGATCAGGCAATACCACAATAGGAATTATCATTACAGAAATGATTTATCTAGTAGGAACTGAAAATCCCTTATGAAAAGGATTTTTGGGGCCACAGACATTTGCCACACACACTGTCCTTTGATCCAGAGGATGCTGGAGCAAGGATCTACTCCAGGCTGGGGCAGAGCCACATGTCACAGCAGTTTGGCCTGACCGTGCCTCAGTTTCCCCATATAACATACAGCTTATAACAATACTTTCTACCTTGGAAAAGCACTTTTAAGGTTGCCTGGCACTATGTGGGCACCCAATGGTCATGGAAGAGGGCAAAAAATGGGTGCTGGGAGCTCACGGATAGAGAACAAGCAGCATCACCCTAAAAATCAATGTTCTTGAAGTTGATGGAGCAGCGGTAGCGGCTGTCAAGGAACCTGGAGCAGATGAGGTTGGGTAAACAGGGGCAGGTGTGGTGCTGGCGCTTCCCGAAGAAAGGGACCTGTGGAGAGAGATGGGAGAGATGAGGATGCCAGGACTCAGCCAGAAACTTACCAGGGCTCAGCCAGAAACTTACCAGATGGGATCCAAGCCCTGAGAAAATCTCTGGCTCTCTTAATAGGGATATGCCTGAAATGAATCTTTGATCCCTCTGAAGCCTTTCGCTCCTTCCTCGTGTGAGCAGGAGCCTCAGCATCTTTAAATCTTGCTCCCACCGTGCCAAATCAATACAAGAGCACAAAGCAGGATGCTCCCTGCAAGGCTGGGATGCTGCTGCTGAATCCCCATGGATGAGGGATTGCAGCAGCGTCGCGCTTTGGGTTAATCCCAGTGTGCTGAGGGTTCTTATCAGACAGAAATCACGGCCCTGGAGCAGCTCTGTGGCATTAACTCGGCTTTTCCACGCTTGGCAGAGCATTTACAACTCAATTTGGAGCAGTGTGGCTTGTGCTTTTCTCTGAAATGAATGGGCCAGGCAGCTCGGTCCCAGCTCTAAGCCAAGGTCTGCAGCACCCATGGGGCATCCTGAGGATTAAGGGTGGAACAGACAGGCAGGAGGGTGCTGAAAATACTTTAGAGGCTGAAACCAGCTCTTTTATTCCTACTTGTCCTGCTATGAAGCACCTCTGTTTTGTTCCTTGGGGATATAACCTTGCCAACACCTAATCAATTCTCAAAATGCCTTTAGTAGGCATTTGTTCAAGCAACATCTGAATAATCTCTGTTCATAAATCTGCCCCTTGAAAAGAAAACCAGAGGTGCAGGATGTTATGAAACCCATGAAGGCAATGACTGTGGAACACTGGGAACAGGGAAGTTGGTACAGGCAGCAGTTGTTATGTATGCCACCTAAGGTAAGGAACCACCACGACCATAGAATCATAGAATCCCAGACTGGTTTGGGTTGAAGGGACCTTAAAGCTCATCCAGTTCCAACCCCTGGCCCGGGCAGGGA
>NW_009935880.1:78437-82829 GCF_000696875.1 Nestor notabilis
CCACTAGAGCAGGTTGCTCCAAGCCCCTGTGTCCAACCTGGCCTTGAACACTGCCAGGGATGGGGCAGCCACAGCTTCTCTGGGCACCCTGTGCCAGCACCTCAGCACCCTCACAGGGAAGAGCTTCCTCATTATACCCAACCTCAACTTCCCCTGTTTCAGTTTGAACCCATCACCCCTTGTCCTATCACTACAGTCCCTGATGATGAGACCCTGATGATGCTGCCCAGTGCTTCATCCCAAATCCACCCCACCCAACACCAGCCCCCTTTTCCCAGTCCTTATCCCCCATCCCAGCCCCACTGGACATCCCCATGCTGGTACCTTGTGACTGAAGGGGTGGCACTCGTCCCCCTCCTGCCCCAGGGGGGTGCACATCCGCAGCCCCCGCAGCCACAGGCTGACAGCGCAGCAGGTCCCACTGCCGCACTGCGGGTCCCGCTCACAGGCCTGGGAAGAGGGATGATGTTAGTGGAATCACCTGGGAAAACATCCCTATCCCACTTCTGGAAGGGGCCAAGGGAGAAACCCCCCCCCCCCCATGCTGAGCTGCTGGGTGTAAGCCCTCGCTGGGGATTTAAGGGAGAAGGGTTTGTTGTTCCCGGCTCTCCCATTTAGGGCTGAGCTGGGGAGGTTTTGGGGCAGGGCAGGGGTTGTGGTGCTGGGGTTTGCAGAATGAAGGGGGATATCCCTGGCGCATGCAGGGCTGGGACACACAGGGGAAAAGTTTGCAGTTGCCCAACTTAAAAGCAGAACTGGTGCCAAGTTAAAGCAGCGGCGCTGAGGATAAACTCACTGTCCATTGTGTACAGACATCGCCCGTCTGAGCCTATAAAACCTGCTAAATAATGCAAATGCCCATTTCTGGGGGCTTTTTTTGTTAGCAGAGAGTAATGCCAATGACTTGGCCTCTTCCACCCAAGGCAGATGGAAAATGGGAAGCAGAAACCTATTCCCCTGGGATGGGGAAACTGAGGCACGGATGCAAATGCTGCATCAGCTCACCACCACACCTGGAAGCCAATGAGGACGCTCAGAAGAGGTGGATGGGGGAACCTCAAGCATGAAGCAGGTCTCATTTTGCTCCCCAGGCTGTGCTGGCCATCACCAGAGCAGCTCATTGCACCCCCAACCCCTGCTCCAACCCATTCTCCTGATGGTAGCACAGGAAGAACTGATGGGGCTCATCCAAACCCCAAACAGGATAACTCCCTCTTTAGGGTACTGCTATCCCAGGAGCTCTCAGCCACAAGCCCATGGCTCTTATGGAAAAAGAGGTGTGGAAACAGCAACTGGGGAAAAACCCATGAGGGCAATGGATAGACCGTGATTTTAGGGTGCTGCTCTCTCACAGGGAGGCAATAAGGGGATTTTGTAGAGTCTGCCCTTTCCTGAAGGGAATTTAATTCTCCTCGAGCATCCAAAGCACCTTGTAAGAACCAAATACTACTAAAAATCAAATCTCAGCAATGATGGACCCTCACCTGCAAAGTCAGGGGGGCTGATGGGGGCTGATAGGGGCTGCAGGCAACCCACGAGCTGCACGTCCAACCTCTTCTCTCTGGTTATTCAAAATGAGCCATTTAAGCCCCAGGTCTATTTGGCCCTGGATAGAGGTGGCTGCCCCCAACTTGGCTTTGCAGCTCCAGGTTGGTGAGATCCAGCCAAAAAGAATCACAGGTTTGAAAGAAATAGGTCTGACTGTGAGGGGTGTCTGTGAAAAAAGGATCCAAAAGCCAGTCGATGTCAACCACAGAATTCCCATCAGCTGGGAAAAGCCAGGAAGCAGAGAGGAGCCGGGATACAAACACTTTGTCTTGGTTTTAAACAGAAGGTTTTCTGCTGTCCAGGGTAAAAAGCAGGGGTTCATCCAAGCCTGGCTTTGCTGAAAGCAGCATCTGGACTCCTGAAGGATCACAAAAGCCTGGATCCTGTCCCCAAATCCCGCTGCTCCTCTTGCTTTTGGCATCACCTTGGTCCAGCACTTGCTCCGCAGCACCGAGCTCTCTGTCACATCAAGCCCCGGCAGCCCGTTAACACAGCGCTGCTCCTCTCCTTTGCATCCCCCACACTTCCCCTCTCTTCATCACTTCTCTAAATTTGGGAGGGAGAAAGACACTTTGGGGTGCTCGAGCCCTTGTCCCAGTTGGGAATGTGCTCTGAGGGATGCCCATAAAGATACTGCACTTTTTCCCTGCTGGAAAACTTCCTCAAATGCCCCGTTTTCCCACATGCAGGGTTGGTACAGTGCTGAGAAGAGAAACAGAAAGAGCAGCTCGATGGTGTGACTTTACACTCACATGGGCTGGGGCTGGCTGTGGGAACAGCATCCATGTGCTGGAAAACCAGGTAATAAACTGGAGAAAACCACCCAAACCAAAGCACTGAAAAGCATCAATTCCTGCCTTCATTCCCCAAATAAGCAAAATAAACACGGATTCTCCCAGGCTGGGGGTGGAAGCAGCACTTACCCCAGTGATAACAGCGCAGGGGCAGGAGGAGATGAGCAGGAGCAAGCAGAGGGTCTGCAGGATCCAGCCCATGGTGCTGGGGCAGGAGCCGTCTCCTCTGCTCCACCAAGCTCTGCAGCAGCCCCGCACCACCCGCCCTATATAACCCCTTCCAGCTCCACCACCCTGGGCTTTTTTTCCCCCCCTTGATGATCTCAGAATAAAGCAGATGAGACCTGAATCTCTAATGGTGGAAAAGAAATATTAATAAAGCACTGAGGAAGGGAAAAAAACCCACCTCTCCCACCCACAGCCACATCCCAGGGTTGTTTTTCAGCCAAGCCAACACAGCTGGATTTTCCAAGTCCACCTCTACATCCATATTTATCCCTTGACGGGTGTACTTAAGAATTGAATTAAGACTTTGTGATTATTTAGCTAAAAGAAAACACAAGACTAAAGTTAGCCTGCTACTTGTGGGCTCATAAGAGCACAATGGGTAATAATGTGCCTCTGTGATAAATATCCTCTAGAAACAGAGGCTGGGCTGCATTTATTTGTGGGAATAAAAGAAGGCAGAGAGGGAATAATATCTTTTTAAGTAATGAGGGTGTGTTTGAATCGGAAGCTAATGTGTAAATATGTTGATTTATGGGTTGAAGTGTATATCCCCCATACCTCAAATTGCATTTGGTGCATCTCCTGGGAGCACAAGGGAATAAGACCAGGGATTGCTGAAGTGGCTAAAAAGGCAGGAAGAGGTGGAATTATCAGGTTCTTTTTCATCCCAGTGTGCCGGGGATGGGTGCCTCGACAAAAGCACCCACTGGCCCAACAGCCACATCCATCAGGTGGGAGAAGAGGAAGAAATCTCAGCAGCCTCCGAGATGTGACGTCCCCATGGAGCTGTGGCCGGTTCCTCCCATGTGGCCCCTTTACCCTTCCATGGCCAGCATATAGCCCTGGTATCCCACTGTCCAGCCTGGATTTGGCCAGGTCTTCCCAATGCCCGGAGCTGTGCTGGCCGGGGCCATGCAAGCAAAGACCGTGGCTAAGACCCTTTGCACAAGAACAGGGAGTAAATCTCCCTTTTCCCCCCCAAAATAAAGCTGAGTTTGCAATTCTGACCCAGCCAGATGGATTTTTCCAGGCCTGGATTGCCAGGTTCCATCCCTGTAGTATCAGGGCTCCTCATCAGCATCATGAGTTTATAAATATAGTCCCTTCTGGCTTTTCCCACTGAGGAATAAGCACCTCTGAGCCTGATTTTGGTGCTGTTCCCTGCCAGACCTGCTCCTTGGGGGGCAAATTAGGGAGCAGGAGCAGCCAGAGGGGAAACGTGGCCCGAGGTGATGGGCTGGGATTTGAAATATGGGTTTGCTCAGTCTAATCAGTCTTTTCTGTTGAGTTTCTTTTGTAGAGGATCAGTCCAGTGCTAAATTGTCTGTTTAATTGCTTCTCTGCCCGAAGAGCAGCACTTCTTTTGATGTGGCAGCTGTTCTGCTGCTTCCCTAAAGTCTCCTCCACCTGGGCTGGAATTAAGTAATCCCAACTCTCTCCAAAGCTCCTCCTTCCATAAATCCTGCAGTAGGGAGCATTGGTTTGGGAGGTTTCCTTGGGAAGGTGTTGATGGGGCAGGAAGGATGCAGTCCCCGGCCCCTGTAGGGCATATTTTTGTCCTGTCTCGGGGACAAAAAGAGTAACACACAAAGGGAATCTAAGCCCAAGCCATCCTCCTGGGGTGGGATGCAGCGGGGAGCCAGTGGACACTTGGGACTGCCCAAAAGAGCTCCCAGCTCAATGAAGGAGAAAGAAAAATAGAATTAAAAATAATAAATAAATAAAAGCTGCTGCTGCAATTCCCCCATCAATAACATTTTAATTTTCCAACCTGACAAGCCAAGATCTATCGCCAGGCGCAGCCGGGAACGGCTTCAGCCGG
>NW_009935880.1:83018-83249 GCF_000696875.1 Nestor notabilis
CGAGCTCCGCGATGCAGCCACCATAAATTACCTCCTACTCTCTGCTGGCAGCGGGGCTGCTTTTTGGGGGGAGGCTCCTGGCAGGAAAGCCGAGCTGGGCATCACTTTGAACACCCATGGGAACAGGGTGGGAGTCCTGATGCCCCCACCCCGGCACTGCATGAACCGGTCCAGTGTGGCCCTTCTTGCTGTAAATCATCGAATCCCAGCGTGGTTTGGGTTGAAGGGACC
>NW_009935881.1:0-5655 GCF_000696875.1 Nestor notabilis
TCACACTAGCAAGGGGACAGTGCATACACAAGGTGAGCAGGGCAGGTCTGCTGACACTAGTGAGGGTCAGCCAATGGTTCAGTGATTGCTAGGCAAGTCCACAGTGGTGAGGCAGGTCTGAGCCCAAGCCAAAAAATCCAGTCAGCAAGACAAGATTGGGATCAGCAAGGTGCAAGAACAAGCACAAGCACGCTCACAGTATAACCCAGGCAAGGACCACAAACACAGGTCTGAGCTTAAATGCAGCTCCCACAGCAAGGAGCAGTGGCTCTAGTACTGGCTTGTCATAGCTCTTTCCAGAAACGTAGCTGTTTTCACAGCAGTGTGATCCTGGGTTACATGGCTGCACCATATCAGACTTTACCTTGAATATAGGTAGCCAAACTCCTAAGAGGGTGGATGGGGAGTGGTTACGGAGCCTGCTGGTACACTCATGGCTGTGACACTGTGTGCAGGCAAGCATATGTGACCTTCGTTATGCAGTAGGTCAAACAGAAATCACTGTTCCAGTCCTTTCAGGCATTAAAATTCAGGACCCCATCCTCTCCATCCATGTCAGCAAATGCTGATGGTCATCCACAGTGCCTAACATACCCCTCAGAGGTGCCCTGGACCTTCAAGGTCAATGATTGAGTCATTTGAAGAGGCCCAGTGTAGTATGATAGACTGGGTTGAAGAGTATGATTGCAGGGATTTAAAGATGACCCCAATACATGGATGGCTGCGGATGTCCTCACATCTTAGTGTCTTCTTCAGTGTCTCAGCTTAACTGCTTTAAATGGCCAATCTGACAGTTGGTGGTATTTGCTCAGGCCTGAAGATGCACGTGTCTGTTCTTGGCATGCAGAAGCACACTCTCCTCCCTTTGCTGCCAGAGTCTGGCTTCTTGCTCTGCCCGTCAGCCTGAGCCTGCCTGACCAGCAGACTGCTTGTTTTTCTGGTCTCAAGGATTGCTGCTGTCAGTTTTGGGGGCTAAGGAGGTTACTTCAAAGTCTTCCCAGTTTTTGCTACAATACCCTAAATCAGAAGGAATACATGTTGATTGATGCTAAACAGATAATATTCTGCTAGGTGCTGCTAACATGCTAAACAGCTTAGACACCAAAACCGTCACTGAATAGTGAGGAACCCACCTTCTTCTTTTTTTCTTTCTTTCTGCATCTTTCCATCCAGATCCCAAGCTCTGTGCAATTCCTGTAACACCTAATGGTCACTTGGACCCATCATTGCCCTCTTCCAACCCACCAGTGGCTGCTGGGGGGTTCACCAACTCTTCATGCAATTCCCTGCAGCCTGACCAGATCCGTGTTGCTGTTGGCTCCCGGAAGAGCAGTGTGATGTCCCTGGGGAGAATGACCTATGACCAGAGATCCTTGGTGAGTGAGTAGAAATGTGCTGTACCCTTCTTTTGAAGTCCAAGCACTCTGTTGTCTTTCTGCCCATCAGCTGGGGATTGCTGTGGAGGATTGCACTGCTGCTGTAGGCTTCTAACACAAGCACATTGCCTGTTTTTTTGGAAGCCAGGTCAGTTCACATTATTCATCTATATTTCCAGATTATTGAAGTCAATTTCCAGGTTGCTGATCCATATTCCATTGAGTGTGGGATTCAGCTCTTTCGTATTCCTCTGGCGGGAGAGGGAGAACAGCAAAAAGATAGAGTCTCTTCCTTAGAGTGAATCATGTTTTATCCCCTTGCCTTTTTCTTGTTTCCTAGAGCACAGGACACAAAATGATGCCCTGGGTGAGTTAAAGGCATAGGAATATCTGGGTGATGCCAAAACTGCCAAGTCCCATAACAGATGGGTTTTCTGGAAGCTTTTGTAACAATAAAGAGAGAAATCTTGGTTTGAAGCTCTCCACAGTAGGTCCTGCTGCCCCTTAGCGCTTAGCCAAGCACTGCTGGCTACCTAGCCAGTGCATCTCAGACCTGTCCACCTTGTAACATCAGCTTCTGCTCTTTCTATGCACTGACAAACACAGCTTTGGGGGGTGCATCAGTGCTCAGGGAGTTCATACTCCTGTTAGTTCTAAACAGGGAGAGCTGGCAGCCACATACTACATGATAAGTTGCTGTTGTGGTTGGACTGGACTGTAATCAACAAGCCTGTTTCTCTCATTTCTTCCTTTTACTAAGACTGAACTCAAAGGTGATGTGTCAGATTATACTGTACCTTGCGTTATCCTTTACCCCAGGGCAGTGTCAAAAGCTGCCAATCAGACTTTTGGAGAGCTTTATTCTTACTCTGTGCAGGTGTAACAACATCAGGCACCTGGCCTTTGGCTTTATTATTTACCTTCCCCAAAGTGCTTTGTACATAGCTGGTGCTGTAAGGTAATCACGGTCAACAACATTGCTAACTCATTATTGATTTATTGTCAGATTTACAATGATTGCTGCTAAATTCCCACCATGCAACTTCCTTAAAGGCTGAAAAATGGCAATCTCCTGGCTTACGAGCCCAGGGAGAAGCCTGTGATCTGAAACAGAATCGCATACTCCTTCCTTGTGCCCAGTCTCTGAATACCCATCCTACTCTCTTACAGTCCAGCTCTCGCAGTTCCCACTATGGTGCCTGGGGCTGCAGCGGAGCTTGGGGGAGTCGTCGCTCCAGCTGGAACAGCCTGGCCCGAGGACACAGCCTGAAGCACAAACCTCCCTCTGCTGAGCATGAATCCCTCCTGTCTGGGGAAAGGCACAGGGTGGCAGATGGGGACCCAGACAAGACAGAAAGGGTGTATCATCACCGCCGGACCCTCTCCCTGGACAACAAAGGCTCTTGTGACCTGCTGGAGTTGGCCTCCATCCCATCTGGCCACAGAGTGATCCATAAGCTGGGAGCAGCATCTGGGACTAGTCAGCATCAAGACTGCAATGGCAAAATGCCCAGTATTGCCAAGGAGATCTTCCCAAAGATGGACAACCGCAAGGAACGGGGAGAGGATGATGAAGAGATAGATTATGTGAGTACTTGGGTGGAAGGAGCCTGGGGATACACCACAGTGCTGTGCGAAACCCCAAATCCATCTTCAAGTTTAGTCTCCCTGCCATGTGGAAGGTAACCAGTGGCACTTGCTTCTGCTGTGTCCCTCCAGAGCCTGTGTTTTCGCATTCGGAAGATGATGGAAGTCTATAAGCCAGACTGGTGTGAGTTACGGGAAGACTGGTCCATATATCTCTTCTCTCCGCAAAACAGGTTTGTACAGTTTTTGCCATGAGATGGTTGAAAAATGGGGCAGATTCTATTGCCAGGCTGGCCACATCCCCAAATCTGCATGTTAGGTTGCAACTTTAAACTTGCCAGCTGGGCAGGCTGTGTTTTGACTTCTCCATCCCCACTTCTACAGCCAAACAGCTTTCTTCCTTGATTCTAGAGATGAAAGAAAGGATGAGAATCCTAAATAGTTATTGGGATTTTCCTTCCCTTTGGAGCATCCCATTTTTCTTTTGTGTAATCATAAATATTTATAGCAAAGCAAGGCAAGGAATACTAACATTAACCCAAAAAGGAGAAGGTATGTACTATTAACGACTCTATAATACTGGTACTTCCTCCCCTGGTGGCAGAACAGTCTCTCCATTTTGTTTTCAGTCCCAGAACAACTTACCAACAGTTGTATCACACCTTTTAAGGCGAAGTTAGAATTCTTCTTGCCTGAAAAAAAGAAATTTGGGATAAATTCTTCCTGCTAAAGGGGTATTCCCACTAGGGGAAAATGTCCATCTATCCCAGCCAACAGTGTTCTTACCCATGTGTAAAGAAGATTTCATTACAGATCATGATGGAGAACTCTTTACTCTGTGTGACACCTATACTAATGGACATAGGTGTCTTTCAGAGTGGACAGAAGTAAGGTCCCCATGACTGCCAGCCTACCTGCCTCTCGTCAGGTTTCATCATGTGGCCTTTTTGCCCTGTGGTTTCTTCCCCTCTTTGGGAGAAAAGCTGAAACTCAGCCTCTACTCTACAGGACAAGAGGGGAGCACAGAGCCATAGTGTTAGGAAACCACTCAGGCACTGGGGCAACGGATGAAGGTTCAGCTCACTGCTCTGCCCTTGCTCTGCTTCAGGCTCCCTATGTGACTGTGGGCCACCCAGGGATATTGCCATGGCAAGGGATATCAGTATCAGTGGTAGGAAAGTTGCTATGTCAAGTCCAGTTTTGGCCAGACCTCTCAATTCTCTGTCCTCATAGCTCCTAATCTTGCTTTGCCCAAAGCACAGGTGCCTACTGGAACTCTCTTGCAGGTTTCGCCTGCTTTGCCAAACGGTCATTGCTCACAAGCTCTTTGACTATGTTGTGCTGGCCTTCATCTTCCTGAACTGCATCACCATTGCCCTGGAGAGACCACAGATTGAACACAGAAGTACGGTGAGCAACATTTCCTCCAAACTGCTTTTTAGCGCGATATCTGACAGGTTCGTAAGTGTTCCTGACATTATTATGACCTCTGGAAGAACTTCAGCAGTAAAGACCAGCTCTCATTCATCTATTCAAATGCTCAAGTATTAATCATCATATAGTGTGTGCTTCCCTGCAGGGTCTTATAATAAGGCAACCCACTTTATAATACAGTAATCCTAGTTCCCTCCCTCTTGGACAGCAAGTCCTCCAGGTACCTGCAGTTAGGAGATGACTGGCAAAAGGGACAGGGACTGGGAACTAAAAGACAGAAGTAACTTCCATTCTGTGGGAACAGCATGTCATCCTTCATGTATGCTGCTTTTGAGCTATGCCTCAAAATGGAGATGACTCAAGCGGGCAAGTGAAGTGGCTTTTTTCTGCATATTTGCCCTAGCTGACCCCCAGACTCAGTGCTCAGCAGCCCTTCAGGAAGGAGTTCCAGGTCAGTGCAGTAGGTCAGGGATGAGCAGCGCTGACAGACAGTGTCTTGAAACCAGATGTTCAGGGTGCATTGCAAATCCCATCCACTGTGCTCTTGCAGAGGTGCATAGGATCCTGTCCCAGCTGTGGCACAGGGCTGATCCTAGGTGTATGAGCCCAAAGCTGCCCAACACTGACCTTTACCAAGGGCACATCTCTTATTTCCCCAATTTTCAAATCCTTCACAGGAAAGCAAAATATATCAAGTTCATCAGAGGGACCTGACAAAGTAACAAGAACTTAAGATACGTTTAAGGCCTTACTCTATCTTTTTTTTTTTTCCTAGGAGAGAATCTTTCTCACTGTGTCCAACTACATTTTCACAGCAATTTTTGTAGCAGAGATGACACTGAAGGTAAGTTACTGGAGGTGGACAGCTCAGAGTCTTTTTCTACTGTCAGGAACAACATGATTTGCATGTGCTCAGCACACTCCTAAGATGTCTCATCTTTTCAGTGTGCCAGTCCTTCCCTCTGCCTTGGTAAAGGCAGATATTACTTGGAATCAAGTTTGTTCTTGTCAGGCATGGAAGGGATGTTTATCCTAGGCTTTAAATCCAAAGGGATCTTAGTATATGGGAGGAATAGCTGGCCTTCAGGTATGGATTTTATAATGTTGTCAAATGTCCATTCCCTTTCTCCTGGAGCAAGAATGGGGGAAATAACAATATTAAGAACATGCTCTTTGTTGAGATAATTATTCAGTAGGTGCCTGCATACTTTTCAACAATGGGTAAAACTTGTTATTCCCCTCTTGTATTTGGGAAAGA
>NW_009935881.1:5686-22910 GCF_000696875.1 Nestor notabilis
GGCACCTGAAGTTAAACCCCTAAAATTCATACTTGAATTATGGCCATGATTTGCAGCGTATTAAGCTCTCCCCAAGCCCAGCTGTTTCTATAGCACTTGCTGGTGTTGAGAACTGCTGAGAATTAAACTACCCCCTCAAGAACCAAAATACGGGTTATGCCCGATTTTACCTTCCAGGTGATCTCTGGTCTGGGACACTTGCCCCAGGTCTGTGGTATGGCAGGGACAGGTTTCCTGCATGTTCCCTACAGTGTCCTTTTGCTCAGGGAAGCAGAGGAAAGGTGAGAAGACACCATGGCCCTGTTATTTCTGGAGTTACATGCCACTGCTTTCCCCAAAGACATTTTGTTTCGTAGCTTTCCAGGTGAAACAAAAAGAGATGAGATGACACTTCGGTGTCATGTGGAGTTGATAACTGTTGTCCATCTTCCCCTTCTCTCTACAGCTGCCCTCTACCAGGCAACATGGAAAGGAGCCATTAACCCCCTCTCCTCTCCCTTCTCTTGCAGGTAGTCTCTCTAGGCCTGTATTTTGGGGATCAGGCTTATCTTCGCAGCAGCTGGAACATCTTGGATGGCTTCTTGGTTTTCGTGTCTCTCATTGATATTGTGGTCTCGGTGGCCTCTGCTGGTGGTGCCAAAATCCTGGGGGTGCTGCGAGTCCTCCGGCTGCTGCGTACTTTACGTCCCCTTCGGTCAGAGCCTCACCAAGCATGCTCAGCCCCCTTCTTCCCACTGGGCCTCCCCCAGAAGGGTCCCAGAGTCAGCTCCATCTGTGCTAGGCAAAAAGTGGTCTTTGACAAGCCATAAACTTTAGGGAGGTTCCCCTTAGTACTATGGCTCTGGCCTTGGAGGTAGCTGATCAGGCAACCAACCCATGGGACAGAAGAGACTTTTTGGTCACAGGATAATGATCCCTACTGATGGGTCACTGAACAGGCAGAGTGGGGATCCACTGCTGCTGCTTAAAATGTTTAGCTTAGGCCAAACATCCCTGCCCTGTCCATCTGTCATCCCTTCCTGTTCTTCTCTTCCAGAGTCATCAGCAGAGCCCCTGGCCTGAAGCTGGTGGTGGAGACACTGATTTCTTCCCTCAAGCCCATAGGAAACATTGTCCTCATTTGTTGTGCTTTCTTCATCATCTTTGGCATCCTGGGTGTGCAGGTAGGTTGTTATTGCCCATTAAACAGCACCTGTCCCCCTACAATGGGTGCCTATACCCCCACATACTACAACAGGCAGAGGCAGCCAAGCAGAGCAGGAATATGGGCAAACCAGGACATGTTCTGCATCTGCCCTCCTCCATGAGCTGTGTCCCACCATAATGTCCCCACAGCCTTTGGCAAGAACATCCAGGCACGCAGTGAGTACAGGTGTTGCTGGATGAGCAAGACAGGAGTTAATGCTTACACCTGTCAGGAGTTGGATCAGGGTTTGGTCAGCATTACAGGGAGAGTCCAAGACTGGCAGAGCACAGGGCTCACTGGGCATGTGCATGTCATACCAGAAGAGCAAGCTGCTCAGTACCTGCTTGTATGAACCCTGCCATCAGTCAGCTCCATTTTCGCCCTCTCTCTGAGCCCTAAATCCACCCACAACCTTTTATTTTTTTTTATTTAATCCTCTTTATTTTCGGCTGTTGCATTGCAGAGGAGCAAGGGTGTGGGCGTTACTTCCATCTCAGGGAATGCGCTATACTTAGTCGGCTCTGATGCATCTGTACAAATGCACAATCCAGTACCTTCCATACGGGGAAAGGAGCCCTGGGCAGAAGAGCGACAGCAGTGCAGTGCAGTGCAGCTTTGTGAAAAAAGTATCTAAGAAGCAGGGAATGTTTTTTCTGGTTCTTTACCCTCAGATGAGCTCTTTTCCCATCAGCTCTCTCAGTAACTGGGAAGCAGGGAAGGAAGATTACTCCTGGAGACTGGATAGATTGGTGGCTCTAATTGTACCCCAAAAGGCTGCACTAAAGGCTGCCAGATGATAGTCATTGCTAGCCTGAGGCAGTAGAGGAGGCTGAAAACCCAGGTGCAGGTTTATGAGGGTGGCCCCGTCTCCTTAGCAATGTTTGAGCTTGTGCTTTGTGTTGCACTGGTGGTCCACCCTACCTGTCATGCTCTATGTGGCTTGCAGCCCTGCAGCCTACACAACATCTTGGGAGCTTCTGCCCATCCCAGGGAGCATGGAGAACCCTGTGGGGAAAGGGTCTGATGGGTCTCTCCTCTCCTACAGCTCTTCAAAGGAAAGTTCTACCACTGCCTGGGAGTCGACATCAGGAACATCACCAACCGGTCCGACTGCGTGGCTGCCAACTACAAGTGGGTGCACCACAAGTATAACTTCGACAACTTGGGACAGGTGAGTGAGGCAGCCCCTGTCTCTGGCGGGAACCCAGCACAGGGTTTGTTTCCTTCTATATGTGCCCCTCCTCGGGACACAGATGCAGTGCCTGGGAAGCCTGATCCCTGAGTCAGGAGAGGCGGTTATTTAGCATGGGTATCCATGCAGGAGCTGTGTCACTAGTGGGTTGGTATCAGGATGATCTTTACAGGTTGTGTGGAAAAGTGGTGGCAGCAGAGAACTTGATTTTCTTTTTCCTCCTGCGTTGAAGCAGATGTTCTTCACAACCTTTCTCCTCTGGTGGGTCTGGCTGCACATGGCTTCCTGTCCCCCCTCCTTTTCCTCCATGGGGGAAGGAGCAGTTTTTGATGTGTGCAGAGACACAGGCAGGAAGAGTATTTCAACACTGTGTGTATTAGAGCGTAAACCCATGATTTTTTTTTTTCCCCAGCCTGACAGATGCACCTGCTCCACATCTGCTTTGCTTTTTATGTTACAGGCTCTGATGTCCCTGTTTGTTCTGGCTTCCAAGGATGGCTGGGTCAATATTATGTATAACGGACTAGACGCTGTGGCTGTTGACCAGCAGGTACGAAGGCTTCCTTGTGATAAGACCTTTTTTTCCTTTCCTCGGGCAGAAGCATGCTTTAATGTCCTGCTTCAAACACCTCCCTCAAAGCAGGAGTCTCTTCCATGGCCCTTCTGAATCTTTTATTCACCTATTTGCAAGGGGTCAGGGTCATGCCTGGTCCCTGCTGGGAAGTGCAGCTGTGGCCATGCAAGTGGGTATTTGTAGTAATTCTCACCTTCTACTGTGTTTGGATCTCACAGCAAGCCTTTATCTATTTGTAATGACAGAGCAAGAATGCCATGTGCCTTTCTGGGCATGCTGCCTCTCTCCTGGTCCACAGATGGTTATTTTAATACCCTGTAAAGCAGGGACTGTTGGGTTGATGCCCACTGCATCCCTATTCCTCTACTGCTAATGCAGTGACCCTGATAGTGTCCAGTGTAGGCACCTACCATGGGGTGCAGTACCACAGGCTTGAACCTCAGGGATGATGCTCCATTTACCTCTGCACAAGATGCACCACTGTTGGCTTTGTAGGCTTTTATCCCCAGTCAAAGTCAGGGCCTCCTTTATCTCCAAGTCTGTGTGACATTTCTGTTCCAGTCTCATTGCTGTTTTGGTGGTGTATGAATGTGGTCTCTATTTGTCCTCGAGCCAAATGTTTTCTCAGTGCCTGGGTCACCCATTTTACCACATATTGCTAAAGGTTGTACCCTTTACACACATACTGATGTACTCAACCTGCAAGTGGGATTGTGTCTGAATTATGGGTGACTGTGCAGATGGGACTGCACAGATGGGGCCTGGACTCCCTTGCATTCCATCAATTGCCAGCTGACGCCAAAATCCAGTCAACCAATCACAAACTGCCTTGCCTGTAGCCCCAGCTCTTCCCAGCCCACTCCCCTGATTTCCATAGTTCCTCCCCAGCAGCTAATTACCGTGGCACGTACCATTTCCATCATTTCCATATTGTCACATATCCAACCTATTAACTGCCTCTGTTCTCCTCCTTCCTCCAGCCTGTGACCAACAACAACCCCTGGATGCTCCTCTACTTCATCTCCTTCCTCCTCATTGTCAGCTTCTTTGTGCTCAACATGTTCGTGGGGGTGGTGGTGGAGAACTTCCACAAGTGCCGGCAGCACCAGGAGGCTGAGGAGGCACGCCGGCGGGAGGAGAAGCGTCTGCGCCGCCTGGAGAAGAAGCGAAGGAGTAAGGCACAGCCTAAGTGTTTGGTTGGTTCGTAGGCCAAGGTTTTCTAAGAAAAACCTTCTCCTCTCCTTTTTCTTTCACAATGGACTGGTCTCCGAATTGCATTGCTTGTGGCCATGCGCTCAGCCTTCCTCCTCGTGCCACTGCCGTGCCACTGCCGTGCCACTATGCACCTCACCAGGGTGGTTTGGGGAAGAGGGGTGCCTGGCAATGTCTGCTGGGACTCTGGGGAAGCTGCTGGCATTTTAACACTGAGCCCCTCGAGAGATAACATGTATCAAAAATACCCCTGTGCAGATGCTGGCATGCACTGTCAAAATAGGACATACACGCAGTGGTACACCTCCTGGGCTTTGGATAGTCCCACCTGGACTTCTGCACAACCCAGATGGTGTTAGGGGGAAGATCTGGACAGACCATCCTTTGTGTTTAACCCGAAATATAAAGAAGAGGGAGGGGAAAAAAAGAAGAAGACCCCTGTGTTTTCTTCCTGGCTTTTTCTATCAGTGTTGTAGTGTCATTCATTGGGGTCCCAGACCCTCTGTGGTGAAGCAAGCCCTCTTCCTGGTGTTTCTATGCTCTTCTGTATTACCTTCAGACAAAAACTGCACAAGCATACGTGCCCCTGGAAATCATCCCTACTACCCCAAACTGATGGTTTTCCTCCATTCACAGCCTGTGGGCATGCTTTCCCTTCCTCTGCTCCAGTTTTTCCCTCTCCTTGTGAGAACCTGGGGCCTCTCCTGGAACCATCTGCTCCCTTTTGTCATTTGTGATCTTAATTTGTCAAGACATGAAATGCTGATTTAGCACCATTCCCACAAACACAGACTAACAGATTTTCCTTCTAGCATTCCTTTTCTTGTCTTTTCTTGACTTATTTTTCCCCACTTCTACTTTTCTCTTTTTTTTTTGCACTTTTTTCCTCCTTCCTGTGTCCCCTATCTTTTACCTATCCTTTTCTGTTCTTTCTCTATCCCACCTTTATTCCCTTTCCTTTCAATACCTATTACCACTCTTATGCCTGCTCCCTCCTCAATATTTCTCTCTTTCTTCCAATTTCTTCCTAACTCTGCCCATCTCCCTCTTTCCACTGAAGAGGCGCAGCGTTTGCCGTACTATGCTACCTACTGCCCCATACGCCTCCTTATTCATTCGGTCTGCACCAGCCACTATCTGGACATCTTCATCACTTTCATCATCTGCCTCAACGTGGTCACTATGTCCTTGGAGCACTACAACCAACCTGTGGTGAGTGAGATCATGAGATAAGCCCTGCCTCTAGTCATTATGTTATTTTGCTACTGCTGTCTGATAACCACCAGTGTAGGCAGGTCACTTGAGTGGCTCTAAAAAATACTGTTAAAAATTGCAGGAGTTAATCTAGTAGGTCAAATTATGTGAAGAGTTTCATATCTATCCATAAAGATAGCCCCTACTCAGACACTTGTTATCCATTAAAATTAATAGCGAGAAGGCATCTAATCAAGAGTTGGGCCCCTAGAAAGCATGGTGCAATTAAGTCTCTGTGCTCTATATTATCAATTGGATATGTGGGTCATCCAAATATAGCTGCCTGGACTGCTTTTTCTGTTCCCCTGGATTCTAACAGGAGGAGTGATGAAGCAGCACTGTTCTTGGAGCTCTGGGTTTTGCACCAGATTTCCAAATGTTGGTCCAATTTACCTGCCATATGGCCTGAGCTGAGAGTACCACGGTGGCTGGTTGCGTGTCATGGGAAGAGATGTCTTTACCGAGCCACATTTTTGCCATAAGAGAAGCTGCAGGGCCTAAGTGCTGAGCAGAGCTTCTTTCAGCTACAGGGTGTGATTCCCAGTAAAGAGCCTTGAAGGCCATGGGGAAGACCATGTACCTCCCAGTGTTCCTGGCAAAGATACAGATGTCTTTGATGGAAAAAAAAGTATTCTGTACATATCAAAGGAGCTTTCTGCCTCAATATGGAGACAAAGTATTCATCATCATATCTGCCCAGTGGTATTTAAGCTTTTGCTTCAGGAGACCCTTGGTTTAGGCGACAACTCTTGTGTCTGAGCAGATGCTGTCCAAGGTAGCTCAGGCTTTGATCAGGAACTGAATCTGTCCTCGTTCAAATCTACTGCCAGGCTCCTCTGTTTCTTTCCCATCTTGCCCAACTGCCCAGCTTTTATCTTGCCCTTGATGGTGCCCAGTTTTACTCTGCAGGAACTCTCAACTGCTATCTGTTGTCATCCTCACATCAGGCCTCTGATCCTGAACAAGTCAATCCTCTTCATTACTCCTCAGCTCTTTCCCCTGGAATGCAGGTCCAGCCATGCCAGCCTGCTGTCAGTGTCTGCTAAAGAATCTTCCAAAAGCACTTCAAACCCTTCCAGTACAAAGTGCCACCAAATGCTGCCCACTGCTCACACTGGTCCTTGGTGGTGGAGAAGGGGCAGCACATAAAAGAACCAGAAGCCCAACAGCTAAGAGATAGGACATGTTCCTGCTCCAGACCAAGACACAGAGGGATTTCCTCCCGTTAGAGATGACATGTATCTGCAACTGGAGTAACCTTTGTGCCTCACTCCTGGTTGATAGCTGTATCAGCGTTGTTAACATGGTGTCATCCAGTTGGCATGAACTACTGGCAGAAGAAGAGGCTGATGGTACTTGGTGGATTCACCTTGCAATAGCTTCCTTCTCCCTGTTATGCTGAGCAGTACAGGAGAAAGGAGCAAGAATCAATCCTGAGAACAACATGGGGCAGAGGTGACAGCTGGCAGCTGCCCTTAGTTGGCAACCTCCACATTCAAATAGGTGGGAGGTATGGGGCAGCTTCACCACCTCTGAATGAATTCCTGGCGCTCAGGAGAGTCCTCCCAGAGGTTATGTGCTTCATGTTGCTTTTGCCTTAATTCTTTCCTCTTTCTTTCTGTTGGCAGTCCCTGGAGACGGCTCTTAAGTACTGCAACTACCTGTTCACCACTGTCTTTGTCTTGGAGGCAGTCCTCAAGCTGGTGGCATTTGGTCTGCGGCGATTCTTCAAAGACAGGTGAGCAGAGGGCTACATCAGCTGTGGCTGTGGGACAACTGGATCCCCATCCGGAGTGTGAGTGGGTAGCGGTGTCCTGACTGCCTCTCAGTTCTGCACAGCATGGACCTAGCATTGGCCCACATGAGCTGCATTGCCTAGGCAATAGCAAGAGTTGTCCAAAAATTGTCTCTTGGTTGGCACCTGTTGGTTAGGCTAGAAAGCAGAAGAGGTGGGGTTAGAGAGAGCCATTTTTTCCTGCCCTTGAGGCAAACTGGGAGCATGCTGAAGCAGAATGTATATCACGAAGCTGATTCGAGGTAGTAAGGCTGTAAGAAGCTGAGCCCATTAGTCAAAGCATAGCACCATAGTAACACAGCTCCATGCTTTCAGATCAGCCTGGCTTGCCTCTGGCTGCTCAGGGGTGTGCAAAGTAAGTCTCTGTTTGTCTGCAAAAGCCTGTATAGGCTGACTCAGAGTGGGGCATTGAACTCATGCATAAAGAAATATTTAGGTTGAAGTGGAGAAAATTCACTTTCTTTTTCAGAGAAATGGAAAATCTCTATCTTCCTTTATTCTCTTAATTTTTATTTCTTAAGGTGGAACCAGCTAGATTTGGCCATTGTGCTGCTATCTGTCATGGGCATCACATTGGAAGAGATTGAAATCAACGCTGCCCTCCCAATTAACCCTACTATCATCCGGATCATGAGGGTGCTGCGTATCGCACGGGGTGAGAAAGACACTGGCAAGAGGCAGGGGTGTAGGTGGTCGTGGAGTGGGACTTGGTGCCATGACTCATTGAGCAGCGGCTATATAGTCAAGGCTAGGTCTGTCTCTAGCCCTGGGAGGGAAGCAGGCAGGGGATGTGACAAAGGACTGCCTAGAGGCTAAGGCTTTCTGGCTTCCCTTAGCCAGGCATTTAGAGGCAGTGGTTTTAACAGGACTTGAATGACAGGAGGGTGAGCAGATCATGTGAGAGCTGAACTTTCCCTATTATTCTTTTATGAGACAAGTATGGCACAGGTGTTTGGAGAAGAGGTCACCAAGTAGGTTGAAATTTGCACAGGGAGGGGATGGAATCTTCCTGGTGGTGGTAAAGGTGTGCTAAGCTGCCTTAATAGTTGGTAGCTGGTAGAAGAGAAAGTGATGGCATCAGAGCAGATGGAGAATTGTGCAATACAGATTTCTGGGAGAAAGAGGGCTCTTGACCAGACTGTGGGTAGAGCAAAAGAAGCCCGATAGCCATGGGTGGAAAACCAGAGTATTTAGTAAGAAAGAGGTGGACTGGAGGAGAAAGAACCACCGGGGGTGTACAGTCAAAAGAAGGGAAAAGGGAGAAGAGGGATAACGGGGACAATCAATTTGTTCTAGGGCAAGGGGAGACAGGACTTGTGTTATTAGTAAGTCACACAAAGGATGGACCTCCTGAGTTCAGTCTGAGTGACACTTCTCTTGTGCTTGTTGTGGCAGTCCTGAAGCTACTGAAGATGGCCACAGGAATGCGAGCACTGCTGGATACAGTTGTTCAAGCCCTGCCACAGGTAAAACAGACCAGCTCTCCTAACAGTTCTCCTTTTCTGCACCCTTCTTCAAAAGGGTTGATTCTTGTGGAGGCCCAGAGGTGATGTCTACCGTGTTGTATAGGCAACTGCCTGAAGGTGATGTCCAAGTTTTCATGTCATTCATAGAGGTACAGGTCTTCTGATACAGGTGTTGCCCAAGTTATCATGGCAACCACAGGAGTGCAGATCACCTCCCATTTGTGTTCTCCAGTGGGTGAATGACATGAAGCTCAATTCCTGGTTAAGGACAGGGGTTTTTTTCCCATCACATGTAGCTAGTTTCTAACTGCTTGTGGCTAAACCCCCCCCTCTCTTTTTCCTCTCCCTAAACTGGCAGCCATATCAGGAGGAAAAAGATGTCTTTGCATCTCTGAACCGTTCTCCTTTTTCCGCATGTGCTCCCTTTCCTCCCCTCTCTTTCATTCGCACTCATGTCACTCCTTTTCTTAGCCAGTGCCTCTGCCTTTCTACTTTCTTTCTCTATCCTCCTGGATCCCTTTGTGTTTCTGAGCCTCTCATGTATGAGAAGCAGTGACGCGCTCTGTTGTGGCTCACGCAGCCGGCAGTTAAGTGTCTACTGCAAGACAGCTAGACAGAAGGATTTCATGAGCTGTGAGTGGCAGCTGTTCCTGAATGAGATGCTGACATGGTGCTTTACACAGACTTCAAGCCCACTGTGAGGATCCTCTGTGATGGTTGAACAGCTGGGGAAACTGGTCCCCTTCCTTCCGCATTCTTGAGAGAGAACTGTTAAACAAGGAGTAATGACACCAAGTGGCTCTACTGATCATACATCAGACCATTCCCCTGGCAGGCCGCGAGCAAGCAACTATATTGCATGATATCAAAATACACGGGCATTTGTCAGTTGATTTATCAGCTAATGTGCCAATCTCAGGGAGTGATGCAGAGCTGAGAATCAATCTGAAAACAGCATGAGGAGTTACCCAAGGAGTTTACTTCTGATGTTGGTGACCATAAATGTCAATCTGAATTAGACAAATCTCGTGGCACAAAAGCAAGGGGCAAACACTGTGATCTTTTATGGATCCTGAGCTCTCATCTCCCATGCTTTTTATTAAACAATAATAATTTGTGATTTTGTCTAAAAATAATAATTACATAATTCATATGTGGAATATATACACTGGCCATTGAAGGAACAGGAGATTAATGGTGTTCTTACAGCAGGCAGCTTTGGGACAGTAATGTTGTTAGTTCTGGCTCTGCTGCCCCAGGCTGGCTCAGTGCAGCTCCTTTGCACCTGGCTCTTTTCTGTTCCAGAAGCCACAACAGCTGATTTTTCTCAGGTGAGGATCTGGAACTGAACAGGTCTCCAGATCCAGCATCTGCATGTCTGTGCCATGTTTATTCTGCAACCCAGATAAATGCACACAGATATTAAGAGCTGGCTTGCCATTGGTAAGAGGACTTTGCAGTACATTTGCACTTAAATGGTGAGAATCAACTTCTATCCCCAAAATACAGAGAATAAAGAAGAGAGGAGGAAATGTTCATATCCCTGTCATGAAAATGGAGAAACTGAGTCTCAGGCAGTGAAGTGTTTTGCTCAAGATGGCAAAAAGCACACCTGGGACCTCAGTTCAAGCCTCTGAGACCTGCTCTGGTCCTAGGCTGAATCATTTATCTTTCTTCTGAATTTGGATGGCGCAGCAGTTGCAATGACTAAATTAGACTCCTGCAGTGGATGATCCTAACACAGGCACAATGACGACCTGCATTCAGACAATGACCAGACATTGTTCAGTTTTTCAAAAACACTCATTTAACTGTTAGGTCCTTAATTTTTCTCTGCCTTCTATTGCTCCACCAACAGTGTGCTAACCATTACTGCCATTTTCTGTTACTCTTCAGCCTACCCCTTTCAAAACCCCCTCTTGCTGCCCCTGGCTACCCAACATACTGGGAGGCAGGAGATTCAGAGGCAAGCAGTGATCTGGGAGAGTGAGGACCTGGGGACAGCGCCAATATTGCTGGTGGCACTGCTGCCTTTGTGCACCACAAAGCAACAATCCTTGCGTTGTGGGAGAGGTTTACAAACAGCAGCTGCTGGAGGCCCAGAAATCAGGCTTTGACCTATTATTCATGAGATGCAAAGGAAGCTCTGCTTCTTGACTCCTCCAGTCTCCTCTCTTCTCTTCTTCTCCACACATTTCAAGAGTACCTCTTTACCCCCCTTCCTGCCCACCTGCCTACTCGTTTTACAAGCCCTGCTGTGATCTCCACACATAGCTGGTGCCTTGCCCCACCATGCTCTGCCTGGTTCATAGCAGGAGCTGTTATACCTGTGTCACTGTCTCTTTGGAGCACTTCTGTTGCACTTTTCACATAAGCATAACTTCAAGGGACTTAGGCATTTTTGGTGGAGCGTGTAGCACTGCAGATCATGTCTGTATGCTGTAATCCATAGCTTGTCCTTCACTCAGCCAAAATGGCTTCACCTTCTGTGCTCCTGCACCAATGTGCTTGTCTTCACCTGGCTCAGATACTGCACACTTTAGTCAGCCCTGGCCAGCTTGTGCTGGAGTGGAGGCAACTGGGAAAAGAGCATCCTTCAAGTCCGGTTGCAACTGATGCCATCACTGGTGATTCCCCAGGTGCTGAGGAATTGTTTGGCTGGATTTTGTACACTGGCAATTTGCTGCTGTTCTCTTCAGGCTTTGAAAGACAAAAACACCTGCCTGTACAGATGAAACAAGCTTTGGGGTAGGCTGACTGTGCCATTTGCTTTCAGGTGGGAAACCTTGGACTCCTTTTCATGCTCCTCTTTTTCATCTACGCTGCTTTAGGAGTGGAACTCTTTGGAAAACTGGGTAAGTCTCAAGCAGACCATGCTCCAGTGTAAGCAACAGGTGTGCTGGGAAGCTAAGGTTTCTGAAAATCAGCATTCATTCAATAAAGGCACTGAATTACTTGGTGGCCTTTATTCTTTCTTGTGTGTAATTGATGTAAAAGGAATATCCCTCTAAATAGTTATTGGCCTAACAAACTAAAGGCAGTGCCTGGCTTCTCTTGCTTTCTTAAACTTTTGCTCTTTCTGCACTGCCTGCCTTGATACTGCCTTCAAGAGTACAAGAAAAACTCAGGGAAAGTTTATTTACGTCTCGTGCCATGGAACATAGATCAAGAAGAAATGCAGTACAATGACACATTGGGAGGATACCCCTGAGCAACCGAGTTACACTGCCTGGTATCCTGGGGCTGGACCATCAGGGATTTTTTTGTATTGCTGTGCAAAACCCAACTGTTGGGCAGGGTGCTGATGACATTACCTGAGGTCTCCAGGCTGTAAGAATCCTGAAGACCTCTTTCCCACTTCCTGCTGTTGATCTTGGGGCTGGCAGTGTGTCCTCTCTGACAGCTGCGAACCCTTCCTTTCAGTATGCAATGATGAGAATCCCTGTGAGGGCATGAGCCGTCACGCCACCTTTGAGAACTTCGGGATGGCCTTCCTCACGCTCTTCAAAGTCCACGGGTGACAACTGGAACGGGATCATGAAGGTAACTGAGCCTCAGGGATGTGGATGTCCTTATTGTGGGGAAGGAGAAATTCTGATATGTGCTCTGTTCAGCAGTGCTTGGGCTAGAAAAGGGAAGGAGCACAGAAGCTGGGTTGCTAGATAAGGTCCTGCTTGGGCCAGGATCTCCCTTCCCACCATGGTAACTCAGACCTTGGCCTCATCTAGTCCTCTAGCCAGTCATCTGGCTGAGAAAAGTGCAAATTCTTCTTGGAAGGAATAAGAAGGCTGGCCAGGCTAAGAGGGAACATCTACTATTATAAGGCCTATTACCAAAGCTGAATGTAGATTCAGTCGACATGGGGCCCATCTGCAGAGCCACCAGGGCAATCCAAAATAAAACTTACTTCCTTCAAAGGACACAGAGTAAAGTTCTTTGAACACATATGGTGCTTTTGAGTCTGGAAGAGAGAAGGAAGTGCCAGATGGCTCATTTTTGCTCTTGTTCACATGTGTGGGGTTACAGTGACAGCAACATGTGATGGTCTGGAAGTTGTTTGCTCTGTACACCTTTGAACATATTTACTCTGAAGCAGGAAACATATGGCCAGATAGTGTCCGGGTTTCTTTGAAGACCTTATGATCCCAGAGGGTGTGGGATGATAGAAAAGTTCACCTTGTTCTTTCCATGGGCATCAGTGTTTTTTGACACAAAGAGCAGCCAAGTTTGTATTCTTACTTTAGTCCTTCCTTCCTTCCATCATTCCCTCTCAAACCCAACTTTCCCTGAAGGACACTTTGCGTGACTGCAGCCACGATGACCGGAGCTGCCTCAGCAACCTGCAGTTCATCTCCCCACTGTACTTTGTCAGCTTTGTGCTCACAGCCCAGTTTGTCCTCATCAACGTGGTGGTAGCTGTGCTCATGAAACATCTTGATGACAGCAACAAGGAAGCCCAGGAGGATGCAGAGATGGACGCTGAGATTGAGCTGGAATTTACACATGGGCTATGCTCCCGCAAGTCAGGCTCCCCGAATTCAGGACAGGGAAAAGGAGCAGGAACAGGAGGAGGCAGTGGGAAAACAGATCCTGAAGGACGTCTGTGCATGAGGTGTTACTCTCCAGCACAGGTGAGTATACCTTTGAGCTTACCAAGTAGACTGTAGCAAGTAGCTGTGGGCAGAAGCTAGGCAGCCTAGATGACTGAAGGCTTAGAAGTAGCAGATAGAGCTTCCACCTCAGGGTAAGAGGTTTGCTTTCAGGGTAGACTTTTGAGTTGGTAGCATCATGTGGGGACAAGGCTGTGACAGCAGTGGGTCCTGTTCATCATCGTCATGGTGTAGGAACATGAGGGCCAGCAGAGGAGGAATGGAGCAGATCAGCTAAGGGTGTGTTAGGAGCAAATTTGAGAGGGGAGCTTAGGAGAAGAGAGTAGGAGAAATGTCAGATCAAAGAGTGAGGCTTTCCAGCAGAGCTGGAGAGGAGGTGTGAGCAGTGCTGTGGTGCACTGACAGTGAGTGAAGACAGACCCTCCTTTTTTTTTTCATTGAACTCTGGCACCTTTACACATGCTAAGGAGCAGATGTTCCCCCAGTGACCCTGTGCAGGTACCTGCAGAACAAGGTGCTGCTCCAGATGAGTCAGGGTGGAGAACCCAGCCCCAAATTCACATGAAACTTTGAAGCAAAAAGCTCAGCATTCTTAAAATGATCTCTCCCATCCTCCCCCCTTTCTTGTCCCCTAGGAGAACTTATGGCTGGACAGTGTCTCTTTAATTATTAAGGACTCCTTCGACGGGGAGTTAATGATCATCGATAACCTATCGGGCTCCGTCTTCCATCATTACTCCTCGCCGGCCATGTGCGAGAAGTGTAACCATGACAAGCAAGAGGTAACCTGCGTGCGAGGATGCGTGAGGGGACTCTCCCCCCAAGACCTGCACACCCACACCCACATGCCTGCAGGTCATCTGATGTGTGCTCCTGCCTGTAGATTGTGTAGACAGAGAGCTTGTTGACCTGTGTTTGTCATCTGTCATGAATTGCCGATACTGCCTCTAGCACAGGCCTGCCCTCCTTAGCCACAGGGGAATGCTTGACGTGGTGCAGAGGTGAGATGTGACAGGACGCAGGAGTCAGGAGGGACTGATTGAGCTGCAGAGAAGTGACTATGAAGGCATCCTGGCAGCTCTTGTTGTATTCAATTCTGCAAGAAAAGCAGAGGTTCAAGCTCCTGTTGAATGGAGGACTCAAAGGATCTCACCCCAATGACAGCACTCAGGGGCAAGTCAGTGGGAGATTCAAGCATGTGTTTTGTCTTCATTTTAAACATGTGCTAGCTTATTCCCTGTTGAGGTTGATGAATTAAGCACATGCTTAACTGCCTTGTTGAAGAGTCACCGTCTGTGAGCAAGAATTGGTTTGTGGTGAAAACCAGTTAATCAGTTTGAGCAAAAACTAGATAAAAATGGTCCCACTGAGGAAGTTTGAGAGTCTCTTTTCTGATGTAGAACCTGTTAGCTGACAAATGAGTTGTTGCTAAAAGCAGGACACCAAATGGCTTAGACTTGTGTTCCTAGTCAGTAGATGCTTTGGAAAACTACTTCCTAAACAATTAGTATTTTCTGGCTCTGAATTTTTAGGAGCAAACTAGTCTGGCAGAAGTTAGGTGAGCAGCAGAATTCATTTTGGTCTTGAAATAATTTTATTGTATTTAAGTGCTATGATTGTGGCTCATCTGACAGTAAATCAGTACATCGGTGACAATCTTAACTGCCTCCTTCCCCATAGCTAACTTGATATGTTGCTATTGCTTGTAAAGAAACCAGGAAACTTGCTCTCGTTGGCAGATTATTCTTTCCATGTTTGAAGAAAACAATATTTTCTTTGGCTTCAGATGCCTAGTTCTGATGTTTTAGGTTTTTTTAGCCTTTCAGCTATCTGCTTGTCCCTTTGAAAGCATCAAAATGTGAATGTTTCTGCAGTTTATCTGTATTGCAACACTTCACAAATGGATGCTGCATTAATGCAGCCAAGTAACAAGTAACTAGGTTTCAATTAACTGCAATTTCCACTGCTTTCCTTACGTTCAGCAGTTGGTGCTCAATCTTCTCAGAAAATCGTGTCTTCTAAGGCACTCTGCAATAATTATCCCCAAGTTAAGTCATTTGCAACTAGTTTGCTGCGTCTGAAAACCTTTCACATAGTCTTCAGTACCCTGCCTAGGAATTAAGACAACAACAGATTTTCTTACCTTCCCAGCAAGAAAACTAGACAGTCAGATCTTCAAGCGCAACCCACAGCCACAGCAGAGTTTAACAGAATAATCACAACCAAAGAATTATTCTTCTATTTTCTACTGGCTGTTATAGAGTCATAAATTATTTTTCAAAACTGATACTTCAACACATCTAAAATGTGGATTGAGAAGAAATTATCTGTATCTGCATGAGTACCTTTAGTAGTAAAACATAAATATTTTATTTCTGATGAAATATTTTATTTCTGATCAGATATTTCATTTCTGATCATATGAATAAAAACTGCAGCTCTGGATTTTAAGTCATGGTTGATTACAATCTTTTCTTCATATTTCATAGTACAAAAAACATTGAGGAAATTCCAACAGGAAATCTCTGCATGGAGTCACAGCTAGGCTTGTCTCAGAACTAACACCAGCAATGCACATAGTCATTAAGTTAGGGTGTACTCCGGTGTGTCAGCATATCCGAATGTGCATTGTACACACAGATGGAATTCTACTATCTCAGAAGCAAGCTGTTTAGGCAAAACAGTTTTTATGTAGTCCTGTTCAATGCATGTGTGTTCAAAGAAAACAGCGTGCTTGCTGCCTGCCAAATCACTCTTAGCTTTGCCCTTGTGACAAAATCACATATTAGCCAAAAATGTTCACTCCCGTTTTGTTTGTACTTTAAACCATCAAGATGCTGAGCACAGTGGATGAACACAACATTAAACATTCTTCAGTAGGGAAGCTATAAGAACAAAATATCTTTTTTCATACCACTAACCTCTTTTCTTGTCATCACTATCCGTTCACTCTTGGGCCATTTGACAGACATCTGTGTTTTGGTGGCTGTTAGTGAGTTTAGCCAGTGGTAGGAGTTTGTCAGTGAGCAGCAGTGAACCATGTTTCCACACGTGTAGTTTATCTGTCCATGACTTTGTTGATTGTGGTTTTTTGTGCAGATGGCAGGGTGGACAGAATTTGTAAGAAACTGGTTCAGTGAAGAACAGACTATTCTGGCTTTTGTTGAAACCCTTTTTTTATGGGTAAAGATAGTTGCACATGTTACTGCATTTCACACTGGTGTCTCTACAAGCACAGCTGTAAGGCTGTTCTGGTGTAACAAGCACTTAGACGAGTAATGGATGAGTATGCACATTAAGTGAGACTTAATGAAGACTGCCTTTCTCTATGCAAGTAGTTGCTGACCAGTGGCTGTAGAGTGTACTTCACATAACTTATCTGTGGGCTCTCCAGTGCGTCCATGCTCTGAGCAGCAGTTGTTGGCTTTGGGCTCTCTTGACAGCACCATGTTCCTATGTCAGAATAATATCCCAAATAAGGATGTCATTTGTCCCCTTTATTTAGATCCAGATCTGTTTTTCCATCCTGTTTATTCAAAGTGCATTATCCCTCAGATGGAGACCTCTTCCCTCTTCCATCTCTGGCATTGGCACAAGCCACTAAACTCCCAGCTCAAAGGAGTCATCTCTCCAAACATTCTACCTGCTCTTGCAGCGCAAAAGCTGTACCTGCCTCTTGCAAACACAAACACAAGGGAAAACAAGATAAATAGCCAGGAAGCAGCCTGTCCTGACTGACACAACCCAGAATATAGCTCTTGAGAGTCAGGTGCTGGTGGTGGGAACTGGTGGGACTCTAAAAACCAGTGACAGAAAGCCAAGCACAGGAGGGACAGAGCAGCTGCTTAGGCTACTAGAAAAAAAAATATGCTTTTCAGGCATTGTGTGAAAAAGATGTCAGGCAGAGGGGAAGTAAAAGCTTGGAAGAAAGAGGG
>NW_009935881.1:22941-27438 GCF_000696875.1 Nestor notabilis
AGTGTAGTGTTAAAGAGGCCAAAGGATCAAACAAGGTCAGGCATGGGACTGGAGCAGAGCTGAGGCTCAAGTGTGAGGAAGATGCAGTGGTCAGACTTGGTTTCAGAGAGTAAGAGAGCACAAATATGAGTGTGGAAGAGGGGTGAGTTTAAGGGTGGAGATCAGGATGGGAGATGGTGTTAGTTGAGGTCTTGGGTAGGTTAGCGGTGAGGTAAGACACAGGGAGCTGGAGGGAAACAGGGTTTCAGTGATGAAGGTAAGAGAATATGAAAAGCATGATACTGGCATGGACTGCAAGAGGCATGACTATCCCTGGAATGAAAGAACCTTCATGTTTAAGCAGGGCTGTCTGTGGCACCTTCAGAGAGAGTGGGAATCACTCTTTCAGCAGAGCAGGCTGCCTCATCACCTGCCTGAGGGAGCCCTCTCTCTGCCTGGCTTTAGTTGCAGGGCCTCGTGCCAGCCGTATCGCTGGGACAGATACAGGAAGACTCCTTCTTCCAATTCTAGCACTAAAGGAGCATGGACTGGTGGTGGGATGCTTGCAGATCATATGTTCAACTTTCCTTAAAAAGTGGATTCTCCTGCCCAGCCCAGGTTTGGGTTAGGCATTACCTGATGTATATAACATACACCTATATACATATAACATATAAAGATGTATATATGTATATATGTTAGGGATATAACCAAAAATTAATCTCGGGTCTACAGGCTCTCCTTTACCCACCATAAACAATGTGACTGCTTGAAATATGGATGCCAGACATGACCTGTGACAGCTCCTTTCCCTTCCTGTAGGTCCAGCTGGCTGAAATGGAAGCATTGTCTCTCAACTCAGACAAGTCCTCTTCCATCCTTCTAGGAGATGAGTCAGACAATCGTAGCACTTCTCAGCTGAGCCCCAAGGACATCAAGGTTAGCCCCAGACTAACCTTGGGGATGTTGCACTATGTGTTGTACTATACTTCTGCCCGTGCTCATTTGAAGTGCTCTGTATTCATCCAGATGTGCCTGTTGAAGAATATAAATTCTGGTCACTTTTTTCAAGAGCTACTCCATAAAGACATATTGTGGAGAAGCATTTGAGGAGAAAAAAGTTATGTATGTTCTTAAAAGTTCTCTTCACTACTGTCAGTAACATTCTCTGAATGAACCTAAATATAGGGGATTTGGACTGGAAACCTAAGCACCTCAGCTAGCTCAAAGGATCAGCCTAGGGCTAAATCTTCAGAATCAGCCCTTCCAGAGGCTTTTACAAGTCTGCTTTGTCATCCACCATTAAATGTCACAAGGCTTTGTCCTCACATTTTTTCCAGCAGGATGGCCAGGACAGCTCTGACTCCAATGGGGTAGGCAATGTGGGGGAATGCCTGCTCCCAGTATCCAGTGCAGACAGTTCTACAAACCCAGACAGTTACCTGTGTGAAATGGAAAAAGCTCCTTTCAACTCAGTCCAGTCTTGGCTAAAGCACGAAAGTACCAAAGGTGAGCATGGCTCTGATCATTCTCCAGGTCTGCTGAAAGGGTGGGTTGGTTCAGCTCATCTGCATTTTTCCTGCCTCTCCCCTGCCAGAAATGGAGTAAATGTGACATGGGGTTACACTAACCAAGAACTAGCTTTCCGTTTGCCAATCTCCAGGAATGGGGTGAGGAGCAGTTCCTTCTTCTGCTGCTAGATCTTATATCCTCCCTCAGACTTTCCTATGTGAAGTATCATGAAAGGGTGGATTCCCATTCACAGTAGTGCATCTATGCACAGTCAGAGAAGAGTGGGGACAGACTCTCCTGACATGTCAAGTGGATGAACTGTGCTCACTTGGCATGGTAAAACATTGCTGTGCCCTGAGACCAGGTTCCTCAAGTACAGGCTCAGGGAACATGTGATATATGTCTGCTCTTGGTGGAAGTGTTCCACTTCTGCCCTAGAAAGCGTGGTGGCCTCCATTGGGCTCCAGGTTCCCCAAACCACTACTTTATTCATCTCACTTCATCCCTTGCCTAGCAGGGTCTGGGATGAAAGTCCTCTAGCAGTGATAACATAGTGGAATCAAGGCCTTAAAGCTCAGTAGCAGCAACAGGAGAGACAAGCTAAGCTGTTGTTTTATGGCTCTGAGCTGTGTTAGATCTTCCAGGTCTGGTGCAGGTTTTTGGTCCTTGTGTAGAAAGTGAACACTAGACTGAGGCTTCTTGGCCAGGAGAGTGTGTTACTAAAATCTTTCAAACATTGCACTTGTAGGACTTGTAGCAATGTGGGCACCAAATCAAATTGGAGGACTCTTCAACTTTATTTTTTTTCTTTCTGTTTCTGTTTTCCTCCCCATTTCTTTTGGTGCTTCGTCAGTCCCTCCCAGCCCCTTCTCTGCAGGTGCATCTTGCCCAGTGTTACCAGTACCAGCAGAATTTTTCCACCCAGCTATCTCTGCCAACCAGACAGGGCCTGAGAAAGTCTCGTGTCCACGCAACCTTCCTAAGATCTCTCTGCAAGGCTCCTGGGCATCACTGAGATCTCCGAGTGTGAACTGTTCACTTCTTCATCAGGTGAGGGCTTCCACTTCCGTCTGCTGGGAGAGGTTGATCTTCACAGCACACCCAAATAAAGGGTGCTGAACAGAGAGGAAGGAGAGGATGGAGAGAGGCAGCTATGGTCATGGGCTGGCCGACCTGGATGTTGGAGGAGCACAGTGGACTGCAGAGTGCAGGATGGTTAGGGAGGAGAGAGGGTTGTATAGCAAAGGGGTGTTGTATAGCTCTCGCTGTCTGAAATCATATATTCTTCTGCTTTGCATCAAAAACTAGTTTGACAGCTGCAGCCCTGAATGAAAACAAAATCACATCACCTCTTAGCTCTCCCCTGGATCCCCTGCACCACGTGCGCTGCAGACATCTGCACGCATAGCAGCCGCAGTGTGAGCAAGGGAGATGACAGCCTCTTAGTGCCGTGACTCCAGATCACGAACCTTCTTGGTTGTAAGAGGCTTCTCCCCACCTGCCTCCTCCACAGACTTTCATGCCACATTCACACACCACATTCCTGAGCTTGCTATTTTCCCCAGCCCCCTTAGCTTTTACATCCCAGAAAGGTGTATCTCTTTCTGAAAAGGCAGCTATTTCTCACTAATGAGAGAGAAGAATAAAAATGTTGAGGGAAGATGGAAAGTCTCTGAAGAGCAGAGAAGGCAGGGATCAAAGTCCAGTAGAGATCCCTGATATTGTTTGTGGAAGATATTCCAGGAACAATTCCCGTTTGAGGAGTACAGGGACAGTCTATTCCAGACAAACTAAAAAATACATTTAGAATCATAGAATCATGGAATAGTTCGGGTTGGAAGGGACCTTCAAGGATCATTTAGTCCAATCCCCTGCAATGAGCAGGGACACCTTCAAAGATCAGGTTGCCCAGAAGCACATCCAGCCTGGCCTTGAATGTCTCCAGGGATGACACATCCACCACCTCTCTGGGCAACCCGTGACAGTATTTAAAAGATGTTATCCAGCAGTTTGTGATAAGATACTGTTGGCACAATACAAATGTCTATAAATTCACCAACAATAAGTTTAAGCCTCAAGCTGAGACCACTGAGTTGTTGCAGTGTTGAAACTTCTGATACAAGAAGAGAAAGAGCTCTGGAGCTGGCATATCACTGAGGCAAAAGTACTGAACTGTTGTAAAGGAGAAATTGCTACACTTCTGATTATGTGATGCAGACTGTATTGAATAGCTATGGTTCGGGAGACTGCTCCCAGTCCTGTGTGCATCATTCCCAATGCTGTGTGTGATGTGTGTGATCAGTGATGATCTCGTAGCGCATACCGATTTCCTAGGAGCAACAGAAATACAGTTTAACTGAGCTCCAGCACAAAGAAATAAAGGCTGTTTCCCCTTCCTGCTGGAAGGGGACCCCACTTTTCTGCCCTGAACACCATCTTTGCCCCTAATGCTTGTCAGAAGAACCATGAGTCCTCTTTTCCCTTCCCAGATATTGCTGATGTTTGAATGAGAGGGGGTCTATATACAAAGACTGAGGTTTGTGTACAGAAGTCCCCTGACTTCCTGCCAGCTGATGGTTTTGATGTGTCCACAGCCTGTGTGGCAGGATCCACAGGGAAGTCAGAAGTGAGGACCCACAGGGAACGTTGGCTCTGCTGCCTCCTGGACCACCTGTGACCACAGACAGCCTAGCAGCAGGGGCTGCAGAACTCACAAACCCAGGACTCACTCCTTCCCTTTGATAGAGCATTTCACATGGGAGGGGAAGATTCATCCTGAGCAGAACGAAATTAGAGCTCAAAATATTGAAACCTTCCTCCTACTCCAGAAGGGAATCCTCTGGGCATGCTGCAGGGCTGATGCTTTGTAGCATTGGTCAGGTAGTTCGTAGGTGCCCTCCCCAGCAGAGGACAGTGAGAGAGGAATTGGAGTTTTTCCCCTTTTTCTGTAATTGTGGTTTATTTTCACTCAAAAAATTATTATTTTTTTTAAAAAAGGCGAAGTCT
>NW_009935882.1:0-5692 GCF_000696875.1 Nestor notabilis
AGTGTTCGACACTGTCCCCCACAACATCCTTATTTCTAAACTGGAGAGACATCAATTTGATGGATGGACCACTAAGTGGATAAAGAACTGGCTGGATGGCCGCACACAAAAGTTGTGCTCAACATTTCAATGTCCACATGGAGACCAGTAACGAGTGGTGTCCCTCAGGGATCGGTGTTGGGACCTGTGTTGTTCAACGTCTTTGTCAGTGACATGGACAATGGAATTGAGTGTGCCCCCAGCAAGTTTGCCGACGACACCAAGCTGTGTGGCTCGGTTGATACGCTGGAGGGAAGGGATGCCATCCAGAGGGACCTTGACACGCTTGTGAGGTGGGCTCATGCCAACTTTATGAAGTTTAACCAAGACAAGTGCAAGGTCCTACACCTGGGTTGGCATAACCCCAGGCACAGCTACAGGCTGAGTGGAGAAGAGATTCAAAGCAGCCCTGTGGAGAAGGACTTGGGGGTGTTGGTTGATGAGGAGCTTGACATGAGCAGGCAGTGTGCACTTGCAGCCCAGAAAGCCAACCGTATCCTGGGCTGTATCAAAAGAAGCATGACCAGCAGATCAAAGGAGGTGATCCTGCCCCTCTACTCTGCTCTTGCGAGGCCTCACTTGGAGTATTGTGTGCAGTTCTGGTGTCCTCCACATAAAAAGGACATGGAGCTGCTGGAGCAAGTCCGGAGGAGGGCCATGAGGATGCTAAGAGTAGTGGAGCACCTCCCATATGAAGACAGGCTGAGAAAGTTGGGGCTGTTGAGCCTGGAGAAGAGAAGGCTGCGTGGAGACCTCATAGCAGCCTTCCAATATCTGAAGGGGGCCTACAAGGATGCTGGGAAGGGACTCTTCATTAGGGACTCTAGTCGTAGGCCAACGTGTAATGGGTTTAAACTTAAACAGGGGAAGTTTAGATTAGATATAAGGAAGTTGTTCTTCACAGCGAGGGTAGTGAGGCACTGGAATGGGTTGCCCAAGGAAGTTGTGAATGCTCCAACCCTGGAGGTGTTCAAGGCCAGACTGGACACAGCCCTGGGCGACATAGTTTAGTGTGAGGTGTCCCTGGCCATGGCAGGGGGGTTGGAACTAGATGACCTTAAGGTCCTTTCCATCCCTAACTATTCTATGATTCTATGATTCTAAGTCAGCTGATCAGGATCAGCAATATACAAAGCTGAATACATGCATACTGACAAAATAGCCCTGGAAAGGATATAGTGGCTAAACTTAAATGCAGCTCATGTGTAAATGAATGAAAATGTAGATGCCTCAGAGGTGAGTTCTGTTTTCACAGTAGGGTGGTCTGAGGTGACAGTGCTGGGCCACATCAAAGCTGACCTTGAACACAGACAGTTATATCTGTGAGAGAGGGGAAAGAGGTTACTAAGGAATTGTGCAGTGAAAGATGAATATAGTCTGGTCAGGCCAATTACAGCCTGTTGATGCATTCAAAGTCCTGACAGTTTCTCTGAATATTTCTTGCATGTAATTATTCATTAAATCTATATTTTATCACTTTTCTTGTATTCAAAAAAGCTAAAGAGGTGTTGATATTTTCTCCACAATGCTTTCCACAATGCTGAAAATCATTTCCACAGTTGAAAATCATTGTCATTTTGATTTCAGTTTGTGGTGTGACATCTTTATTTGTAAGATAAACAGTTGTACATCAGTTATAGGTTAAATTCTCTGTGAAGAGACACAAATAACTAAGGATTCTGTCCAGCCATTTTTTTACTTCTCTTTGTTGTAACTTTCTTAATCATAATTCATTTTTTCCCCATAGTTAATAGTATTTTCAGTACTATCAGAAGATCAAATACTGATGAGTAATTTGAGAATTCCAGATAAGGGAAATGTGGCTGTTACTATTTTTTTTTTTTTTTTTTTTTAAGAAAAGTGGCACTAAGTAGTCCATCTAAAAAAAAACAAATAAACCAAAACGCTCAAAACAAACCCCAAACCAACAATCTCCTTCCCAATTGATTTTTGAAAAATTCATGTACTGATTCCTAACATGTAATTTAAAAATTATTTTTGTTTTAAAAGTAATCTCTCGTTTAGTTTCAAAAAATAGGAAATACTTAGAATTGAAACAGTATAGTTTGTTTTTTCAGTATTGCTGTAACAGTTAGTGACAGGATTTCGTGATCATTATCTGATATTAATTATAAGTAATTGTGATATTAATAGTTGATTTGCTTACATTTATTGTATTTGGTTATTTACTGTCTGTTTCTAAAATTATTTCTGCCTCTCTTAAGAAATCCCTCTAATGTATGTTAGGCTTATGCTAGGTAATAGTGCTAAGTTATAGGAAGTATTTACTGATGATGCTGTTGTGTCAGAGAAACATCAGAATTGTTGCTTCTTAGGAAACAGACCTTCTCCTTTCATTTCCTTTGTTCTTTGCATGGTTGCCCATCATCTTGGGAACCAAAATCATGATATATATATTAAGATAAGATTTATTATTAGAAAAACAGTGTCTAGTTGCGTAATTAATTCATGTTAACATAGCTTAATGTAAACAGATCACATCAAACAAAGCAGATTTAATGAGATAACCTGACAGATAGTCATGGAGAAATATTTTCTGCTGCAGTTTACTCATTAAGCAAAATAAATCATTTAATGGAGCAAGTTCAACTCTAAGGGGAAAAAAAATCTAGATCTTGATGACACTTCAGTGGGTATAGCCAATCAGCTGTATTGACACATGTTGTGTTGTATCCAGATAGTTGAATGTTCTGCTTTTTGTAGCACACACCCCACACATCCCTCACTTCATCCAGCTGAAGCAGAAGATAGATAGCACCGTTTGTATGTCATGGCCAAGTGCCAAGATGACTGTGAAAGATCTAGAATTCTGCCTACGATACATTTTGGATTTTATTTTCAAAATTAGAAAAAGTTCAAACTGATGGAAATATTATCACTGTGTTACTGGGTTATGGGCTTGAAAATTTGTGAAGCAGTTATTCTAATTTTAAAATCAGAAAACTTTTTGTACACTATACTAAATTAAGTAAAAACTGAGTGAATAGTCAAAGAGGAAAATGATTATAAATTGGGAATTACTGTCCCCTATGAGTGTTTTAAGTGGACTTCACATCAAGCCAGTTCTTGGGCTATCAGTTTTCCGCAGAAGAAAAACAAACGAACAGTTATATTTAGAATATTCAACTCTGGGTGCCAGAAAGTGTTGAAGCCACATTAGCAAGGACATGCTAGCAGTATTGTGCATAGTTTTGTGCAGCTGCTTCTCCCGTGCACTACTGATTATACCAGGAGCATTTTCAAAAACAGGTAATAAAATACAGTGTACTGCAATGTATTAGCAGTTTTCCATCAGATCAGTGCCAGGGTTCAGATCAGTTCTGTCCTGTTCCAGTGAAAAACTTCACCAGACATTAAGTTTCATGAGGGTCTACTACTGTAGGGTTCAAAATCCAAAATTAGCACAGGCTGAAGGCTGGAAAACTTACGTGAATTATTTCTAGTGGTCTATGCAGCACCTTCATTCCTCTGAATTAAAAGGTTGGGAAAAGGATTATATTTCCCAGAGTTTCCATGAATGGTCAAAACATAAAAAACTCAACTCACTTTCTCTTGGCTCTGTAGATGGTCAAAGTTTCAACATTTACTTTTTTTAGCTAGTTTCTAAAATACAAAAAGGTAAGATTGCAGCCTTGCCTCAGTTTAAGAAATCTGGGTTTCATTTGGACAGGTAACAAATACAGTGTTTGAACATGACAGATCTTCCTCTTTCAAAAAATACTACTATGTAAAATTCTATTACTGATTATTGATTTGTCAGTTATTGCAAGAACCTTGCAATTGAATTTCCCCTGTTTCCATCTGCAATGTTGGAATCACTTTTTAAAAGCTGTGTAGAAGAAAATATAGTATAGCTCCTTTTTCTTCAATATCTGTCACATAGGAAAGATTTTAATTAATACTATCCTGATTTGGCAAGTTTACCTCCACCTATTCAGTATTAGAAGACAGGGGTTGCTGTTTTAAGGAAAACTTTAAATTAAACCAGGTGTAATAGAAACCATACTTCTGCAGTCACTAACATGTGAACCTATGGCAGTTACCAGCTGAAGTTTATTCAATAAAAATATTCATCTAAATTATTTTGACAATGTGATAATCTGCTTCTTAAAAATTTATTTTTTAAAAGATCTGCCTTACAGAAACACATTTCAATAGGCATTTCTGTTTTCATGGAAACGTTTTATTTTCTTCAATGGATTTTGTAGATGAAAAGACTATTCTCAGTTTTCAGTTTGTAGTATTTTCTTAGTGCTTTTAATGTGAATGTCTTGACCAGTTGATGGCTGTGGGTGGCTGTTATCCTTATCTTTACATGAACACAGGCGAAAGATGAACAATTCCCAAAGGACAGCTATCAGGGAAGAAAGAGCTGTTGTTTCTTTTGTGCTAATCGTACTGCTTTTGTAGGTTAACCACCTGTGGGGTGGTTAGGGTAGAGTTCTGCCAATGAATTAGAATGACTCTAGCAAAGCCTCTAGCACAAGGAGATGGAGCAGTAAAAGCAGGTACAGAGGGTATACCGACAAGGAATCGCCTGGAGATGTAAAGCATTCCTCTAGGTCCCAAGTGGGAATCAGGTACTCAACTGTTTATCCACAGGAAGTGGCATAGATAAAGGCAAAAGAATTATCTCTGTTTAAGATCACCTGTTTTCTCCTGAATCATTATTATTAAAGTAAATAAAACAAAAAAAACCCAACAAAACCAAAGATACTGAAAGAATGTATTATATTAATATAGTGTAAATTATGAAGATAACAGAACTGTCAATTACTAAATTTTGGAAGCCTGAAAAGAAGTGCAGTTTCTAGAACACAAGAGTGGGAAAGTAGAGGATGTAAGACTGTCAAGTTTCTGGCAGACTAGCTGTATTTACTTTCTAGGGAGAAACCACTGAATTGCATAAAATTTACAGAATTCACAGGCTAGTTATGAGTACCTACAGAGAAGGGCATTTGAGGGAGAAGAAAGTGCAGCCCTGCTGAGTTGGAAGCAGGGGATTTGGAATAGCTATACACTCTTCCCTGTTTCTGCTCTGCCATATACTTCTTATGGGAGGGCATGCAGAGTGAAAATTCAGGGTGTAAAAGTGCTCATTCATAGCTTTTTTTTTTGCCTAACAGCCCCTTAATATGTTACAAGCAACTGCCTTTCAACTCACATGGTCTGCATAGTGTACCCAAGTCTATGTTGTCAAACTCCCACCATCCTGACAAGTCACTGATACATGCAAGTTTATGTGCTTACAGCTAGCAAAGGAATTGAGTTATATAAACAGAAAAATAAAGCTCAAAGATGAAGTGAAGGCAGTGCCACTGTAAGGTACATTTCCATTTGCCTGCACTATACTTGAGACAAGGACTAAGAAAATAATATATATTGCCTGAATAGCAGGGCTGAGTTGGCAAGCAAATAAACACTAGAGCAGCATTAAAGAAAGGGAATAATCTGTGTTATCATTCTGGGTTTTACAATTACACCTACTGTTGGCCATTCAAAGCAAGTGTTAACATTTTCTCTGAAAAGCTGTACTCACACTTGAATGTGAAATTTTATGTTGGAGGCATTGTCAGTGGATGTCCTGGTGCCTTCCAAAAGAGCAGCAGGAAATGGTGCTGATTTTTCGGTG
>NW_009935882.1:5723-71936 GCF_000696875.1 Nestor notabilis
CTGGCTGGTGTTCATACAGTGCAGTGGAAGTAGATTGTGCTCTTAAGGGGGAGTGAAGCTAGGCAAAATGGAGTAATGGTTTTAATTTTTGTAAGTGTTTTAATTTCTATCAGGTGTTTGTATATGCCTGGGGAACACTGATTAATGAAAACATGTACCAACATGCATACCTTTCAGAGAGTTGTTCCCCAGTCACTAAGTTTTTGCTTTTTTTTATATGGACATGGATTTAATAATGTCTATTAAATAGTATGATCACTGTAAAAGCATAGAAAAATTAATATAATGGAAAAGATTGGTACCTAAAATCTTGTCCTGCAGATGGCTCTGTGGCTACTCATGTTACATGTTTTTGATCCTTTTCCACATGACTTTATATCAAAGCCCTAGCTGTTACATCTGGAGTTTAGTCGTGAACCTGGGATATTTCAACAACAAGGTGTGAACCAAGAGGATGTATGGTTGATAAAGTAAAATTGGGAGCACAGATGAATAATCAGTAACCCCATGGATCACATCTTTGTAGTTTAAGTGAAAAAAAACAAAAACAAAAAAAACCCCACCAAAAGCCAGCAAATATGTGCTGCCTGAAGATGATCATGTTCTCTGGCAAGAAGAGACTTGTATACTAACACAAAGAACTGTCTTCACCAAAGCCGGTATGATCCTTATGGGTGGATGAGGACCTCTCATTCTCCTGTTTTTTTCCCCCATGTTAGAAGGCTGGAATATGGTATGCATTCTAAAGAACTTGTGCAGAAATTACTGTCAGGCAGACAAAGCTCCAAGTTTCATCCCTAAGCAGATGAGGTTCGTCCTTGTGGGTACAGAACCAGACCTGTGAGCCAGCTGTCAGGCTGGGAATCAATCTGCTGCTTTTCAGAAGAGTGGCAAGCAGTACCAACCCCTGCAGGCATGTTATATGCCCTACACCAGCCTGAACAGCCTTTGTGGAATCTCTGCTGCTATTGCTCCCCTTTACCACTTTCTAAGTTCTTCACCGAGAAGCCACTCTCAGTCCTAATGCTGTTTGATAATACTTTATACACAGAAGTCTGGCTGAATTTATAACACAAAGTAAAGCATCTCTATGCAGAATTATCAACAACCTCCAGGATTGTGCTACATCATCTTAGATCTCGTAGCCCTGATAAGGCCACAGACTTACTCTTAGAGTAGCCATTTGTATGTATTGCATGAGAGGAGAAGTAAGTTCTAGGTAACATACCCAGAATTAAAGGGAAAGATAGCTGAGAGAAAACATTACCTTGTTTAACATTAACTTGTTTAACAAATGCAGAATGCATTTCTTTAAAAAAAAGCCACCAGGGCTCTTTTAAAGCCCTTTGCACAGTATCAATCAACATTTGTTTTCTGAGTATAAAAAAGCCATAAGGAAACAAACATTTAATACATTTGGCATACTATGTATTAAAGCATTTGTTTGGAGTGATAAAATTGTTATGAATATTTATAACAGCTCTACTAGCAATGCTGGAAGCAGTGAAAATTGGCACTGGAAAATCACTGCTCTCAGATGCAACTTTTATACTTACAAACAACATATAAGCTTGATTATTGTAATTTTCTTAAAAAAAAAAAAAAGAACTAGTCTCTCCTGCTGGTTTCTCCCCATGGACTGTCTGAGCAATATAATCTCATCTCTGTGAAGTGACTTTGCCACCATCATTAATTCTACTGATGTGTCTCCTGTATTTGTCCTTCCAGCTGACTATTCAAACAGCAGTAGTTCAAAGTCAGATACTTCTATTATGGTCTAGTTTTGCACAGGTTAATCAGTCCATTTTTTTCCACACAGTAACAGTAATTCCACAGAAGAGTTCACGTTAATTTTAAAATGTCCTATACAGTTCTGTGCTTCTTCAGTATTTAATTTGAACTTCATGAAAACAACCTTTTCCTGATTTCTTATTCTGTTGAAATAAACAGCATCAAAGCACCCTTGGTACTTTTCATACATGTTGTTAAATACCTCTGAGCAGTACAGAAGTTAATAAACATTAGAAATCTTGAAGTAATTTTCTTGTTGTAGAAATTTAGAAATCTTCAAATAATGTACAAGCAAAACCAAAATATTCTGCTTTCTGAGAGTTAATTAAAATAAAAAATGTTTAGTTAAAGCTCTGATCATATAATACCTCTACATATCTTTACTTGATCTACTTGAGTAGATTACAATTAAATATAAGTAGAAGTAAAATACACCAAAATAACCAATAAGAACTTTTTCTTTTCATTTTTAAACAAAACTTCTGAGATGACATAGTCATTTTAACCTATTGTCAGTAAGAAAAAAGCATAAGCCAGCAAAAATAATGAAAAATAAAATACACAAAAGTTGATAAATATTACAAAGACATACTATATGATAGATCTGAAATACCGTTCTTTATTGATAAAATTTAGTGCTGTTCCTATGCATTGTATACAGAGAAAAAATTATTAGATAATTTTGAGAGGGTGTGAGAGACAATATGAGTTTTAGACAATAGGAATGTAAAGACAAGAAAACACCTCATGAATTTCAAGGAGAAAGGGAAAATAATCTCAGGAAAACAGTGTTCACATAAGAATATTAGCTGTATTTCTAACTAATTTTGTACTGTAAAATAGTTACTATAACAAAGACCATATAATCTACAGCCTAGATGCTTCTGTTTCATATGGAAAGACATGACATCTATAAAGGGGATGAAAACCTGTACCTGGGTGGAATGTCATGTTCATTAAAAATGGACCATATGCAAAAATAAGTGTCTGTGATGCACTTCGATGTTGTAGAAACACACCCTACTGCTACTTGCTGGTGGGTAGGGGGAGGAGCAGAGAAGGCCTTGATTCTTTTTAAACACTGGTCAGCAATTACTAAAACATCTCTGTGTTATTAACACTATTACCAGCACAAACCCAAAACAGCCCCACAGTAGCTACTATGAAGAAATTATCCCAGCCAAAATCAGCATATCACACTAGCTGAGTTTTAATTACTTTTAACAGAATCGGTTAAAATCAAGCCTGTGCTCAAGTTTAAACCACTTCTCAAGGTTACACAAGTTGCCCAAATGTTTTCTGACTTCTCTACCTAATAAGGAGCTGGCCCCTTGAGGGAGGAGGCTTGCTGTAGGAAGATTCCATGAAAGTTCAGCTAGCCAAATCAGCACTGAGTACTTCTGAACTGCATAACTTACAATAAAAATTTTTAATCTGTTTATTAGTGCCAGTAAGATCAGACACACATACTCCATGTGCTGCTTAAATTTTGTGTTGCCTTCAGCAGCTGCTTCCAATACTGCTCAGTAATTTTCTAGTACATGCTACAGCTTCTTGCTGATTAATTATCTGCCTATCTTTAGCTACTATCAAACGCTCAAAATATGCATATTCTTAATTTTCCTTTCTAGTTTATAATTAAATATTAATAAAATTTAAGTATTTTATAAAGTGGTGAGATGCAGCACATGCTCAAACTACAGAAAAGTCAAGTTCACCTTTCTCATCTCTGTAGGAGTTGTGCATGGATAGAATTCTACTTCATCAGAAGCCAGAGGAATACTGGTCACTATAAAAAACCTAACTTTTGTTTTCCCCTCATATGTGAACCTGAAAAAGGAAAGAATATGATCTCTACAAAAATGAATGAATTAATTGAAGATAAACTGTTTTTCTGCCCAGACCCCAAAGGGTTTTACCTGAAATCAGGGATTCACATGAATAAGTAAATCGTAGAAGAGATCATAGAATCATAGGATGGCTTGGGTTGGAAGGAACCTTTAAAGGTCATATAGTCCAACTCCCTGCAGTGGGCAGGCAGGTTTTCAACTGCATCAGATTGCTCAGGGCCCCCTCTAACCTGACCTTGAGCACTTCCAGGAATGGGCCATCTACCATATCTCTGGGCAGCCTGTGACAGTGTTTCACTACCTTCATTGTAAAAAATTTCTTCTGTATATCTAGTCTGAATGTATGCTCTTCTAGTTCAAAACCATTACCTCATCTTATAGTTTTATCTATTAAAATATCCACTTCTTTCTTAGACCCCTTTTAAGTACTGAAAGGCCACAGTAAGGTCTCCGTGGAGTCTTCTCCATGCTGAACAACCCCAACTCTCAGCCTTCACTCAGAGGAGAGGTGCTTAGTCTGCCTGATCATTTTTGTGGCCCTGCTCTGGACCTGCTCCAACAAGTCCATGTCTTTCCTGTGCTGAGGGCTCCAGAGCTGGATGCAGTACTTCAGATGGGGTCTCATCAGAGAAGAGGGGCAAAATCGCCTCTGTCGACCTGCTGGACTTGATTCTTTTTATGAATCAGTGTAATCAGAAGGTGATAAAAGCTAGCTTCATCTAATAATGCTTGTATTAGAAAAAGTATATCCAGCAGATCAAGTCTGCTCAGCACTTGCAAGGCCACCCCTAGAGTACTGCGTGAGCTTTTGGGCCTTGGTGTACAAAAAAAAAAGAAAGACCAAAAAAGATTGGAACAAGTCCACCTGAGAGCCATCAATACTGTGAAAAGGTTGCAGCACATGATACATGAAGAAAAACTGAAGGATCTGGGTTTGGTTAGCCTTGAAAACAGAAAGCTGAATGGGGATACAATTCTTCTTCAGCTCCCTATTGAGTGATGACAGCCAAGACAGAGCCAAACTTTTCTCAGAAGTGCACAGCAATCGAGTGAGAAGCAACTGGCAGAAGTTGCAATAAGGAAAATTCTGACTAAATATGAAAAAGAAAGAAATTGTTTATAATATACTGTGACTGCAGTTAAGCACTGCAGCAAGCGACCCAGAAAGGCTGTGGAATTGCTATCCTTGGAGATACTCAGATCTCAACAAGACAAGGTCCTCAGTAACCAGCCTGGATTTTAAAGCTGAACTGCTCTGAGCAAGGAGTAGGACTACGTGTCATTCAGAGGTCTCTCTCAACCTATATTATTCTGGGAATCTGTGAAGGTAAAGTACATTAACATACAGAAAAAAATATTTTTATAGATTTGTTTGGGGAAGCTTTGTATAATGAATGACAAAGGTAGACACTGCCATAGATATAGCTACCTAAAACATGCACTACTGTTTTTACATTTTTATAGTAGTGTCAAAGTTAACCAAACATAACATCAGGGACAAGGTTGGTTTATTGGGAATGGCAGGTGTTTCTGGAGATTGAACGGAATGGAATCGGGAAATGGCAAAATTATGTATGGGTATTATCAAACACAGAGATGCAGGGATTGGGAATTCAGAAAATAAGAGCTAAGGAATAGAAAGCCTTTGAAGAACATTAAGTTCTTCCAGGCCCTGAGAAGGTAAGTCACACTAATGCTGTTGCATGTGCTGTTCCTTTTATGTGTGGGTCACTCAAGAGATGATAGCCCACTTTAGCTATCAGCTGTTTTCATTAGTTCAACTCAGAGTTTCACCATGTGGTATTCCCATCACTGCAGTTCTCTTAAAGTCTTCACTTGGCCACCTGAGTACTGTTCATTTTTACAAAAGTTGTGTATCAGGGAATCGGAGATCACTGTAATGGGAATGTTAAGAAGACTGAATTGCTGGGCAAGGTTTTAGAACAAAACTTTACTGAATTAATAAAGAGCATACTTAATAGTTTTTACATGTTAGCCATTCACACTACACTTACATACTGTTACTCTGCAATATTTACAATCTAAATAATCTGTGATTATACAATACTATGGAGCTGGTGCCATATAGTTATTCGTTACGGCTCTGGTCCTTGGTCGTTCTTACTTCCAAAGCCAAGGTAATCTGTTTTATGAGGAATTTCATGAGAGAAGTCATTATTGAAGTGAGCTTGTTTTCCTTTTGCTACACCCTTCCTCTTCATGTTTGACGTTTCAGGCTTTTTTACCCCTTCCCTCCGTTAAAAAAGGTGGGTTTCCTCTTCTGATACTGTTTGCCTTGGGGCTTTTTTTGTTTCTTGCCTGTCATTCTTCTTCTGTATTCAGCAGTATGTCCTGCCTATTTTCCATACCTTAAGCTAATCTCCTCCTTTGGCAACATTTTGTTAGTTACATGATGTGCAACTACACCCTTGTGCATCCCTCTGCTGGTCACATTGTACACATGTGAAATGCTTACACATTGTGGCTGGCTACACCCTCACAAAATTCTAAAATATTTTTACGCTACTGTTGGCTATACTGTTTTATTGCCCTTATAATTGGATTCAAGGCAAACTATTAATTATATCCTTATCAGAGCACTTGTAATTTATAGGTTTCATGGGACTCTTTTGAGAAGTTAATCTATTAACCTTGTATTCTAAGAGAATATTTTCAGTGTCTTTTATTTTTTTGTTTGTAGTTACAAGTAGTATCTTCCTTTTTTTTTAAATGGTGCTTCTTGGTCCTTGAAGGATATTGAAGTAAAAAGACTCTGCCAACATGTTTCTATCATAATAATGTTTCTGTCATAATAATGGAATAATGATGTAACATACTTGTTATGTTTTAGTTCATTTTTTTTGTAAATGAAACTCTTTGTCTCAGTGAGTCATGATTATATTGTCATTGTTCCAAAATAAAAGGCATGTAATGTGTGAAGACTACCAAAGATTTCTCAATTACTCCATAAATACATTTTTTTCTTAAAGGAGCAGCTCTAGCCTTGTACTCGAAAACTTCATGAAATAGCTTTAAATCTTCCTCTTTCCTCTGCAGAAATTAGTTTTATTTTAGTTAAAAGATAGGGTCAGAATGTATAACGGAACCCCCATATTATGTTTTCTCATGACTGGTTGGCCACCGTATTTGTCTTGCAGGCTGTGTCAGTATCACTGCCTGGTTTCTCCCTAAACTCAAGGCTTTTTAAATCTTTTTTTGCATACTCAGTTGTTCTGTTCCTGCAAGCAGCTCCATCCCTTAGAGCTAGTAATTATCTTGCCTTTTCCTCCTGCTCGTGTACCCTCTTTTCCCCACACTTTTTCAATCGACATGGTACATGAGTTCTGACTCTTTCAACTGTTTTATCATCTGCAAATACAGGGATGTTGAATTGTCTCAGCTGGATGTAACACTGCATTCTGCTGTACTTTTATACATCAGTAAAATACAAGACTAATTCCTACAAACTTTGACATTAAATTTTAATTTTGTGTTTTCTCAGTGGTTGTTCTGTTGTTGTTTCTATGTTTGTTTTATCTAGTGCCTTTGTGCACCTGGATGGACAGGAGAATTTTGCCAGTTTGCTGAAAATGCATGTTTAATTTACCCAAATAGTTGTTCTGATGGAGCAACGTGCATCGATATGAGCCAACTGGGAGAGCAACCTTTGTTTCAGTGTTTGTGTCCTCATAATTTCACAGGTAAGGTATATACAAATGAAGTAGAAGTTTGTAATTTCATTTCCTTTTAAATACTCAATACAGGAATGCTGAATTTTCTAACATAAGGAATAGAGAAGTGTTTGGAGGAGTAATCACATCTCTTTGCATTTTCTGCCCTCTGCTGTGATGTCTGCAAAATTTAGATAAACTTACAGGTTTACGTTTGAAGCTTGCAATCAAGGTTATAATAAGAATAGACATAGATTAAGTTTCACTTTAAGACACTTAAGTGTATGTCTACATGTAGAAGTTCTGCATGTGAGCTAGATGTCTGCCATCTCATTATAGTTCCTGAAGATGAAATCAGTGGAATCCAGGAAGGTTAGTTTGTATCAACCTGTATTTGTTCAGGTAACTCTACTTATCTTTTCTTAAAAGCTGAATACCACTTTGTATTTTAATTCTGTGGTTGGCCACCAATGATTTATGTAACTTAATCTGGGGTGGAGTTAAGTGATTCACTTTCATGTGTCTTTAGAAGTCTGTAAAGTAACGTGAGACCTAGTAAACAAGTCTTTAAAGCTCTCTTTATCATCAGTAAATAAGCATTTTCAGAGGGGAATTAGGACCACCTTTATCGGATATTTGCTAGTGGTAGAAACACTTTCTTCAGGAGTGTTACTCTTTCAATTGGCTACAAAAGAAGCTTAGAAAAATAGTTTAGATTAACCAGATTGGGGTTTATTTGTCAAGGAAAACAATTCCTAGTTTTTCCTCCAGACTTACTCTTTAAGTAGACCCTCATTTAGGTTGGATTCTACAATCCTTCACTAATCTTTGCATAGAAAGGTTACTGAGGAGCATTGAATATGATTCACTCCAGCTTTAGGAAACATTAAGGAAACAGGTATTAGCCATATGTATACAAATTTAAAGTGCCAAAAAAATTTGCCAGGAATTAAAAAAATGACCAGTTGAAAGATAGAAACTTAATTACCTCAAGCGTGAAAATTAGATTAATCTAAAAGAATGCTAGTATTAAAAAAGAGAAATTTGGCTTTACTGCTATTGAGATAGAAATTACAGAATCATATCCCAGAGAGTAACTATCAGCTTCTTTTTTCACTTCCATCTTATCACCTCTGTGATCTTCTTTCTTCAAACTAATCTTTGGTTACTTTTTATTGGTGTGACAGCTAAAAATATGGATTCGTTAATAAAAATAATGTTCAACTACAATACTTCCAGGCTTTTGAGATAATAGTAAGGTCTCTACTGATAATCATCAAGCAAAAGTCTGACAGACTACAGTAAATAGCAATAAATAAATACAATTTATACAATTTAACCTTACTAAACACTGAGTTATGACTGAGTTCAGGTGGAATTGACTTCAGTGTTCAGGGAAATCTTAATATAAAGTCAAGATTTTTTCCTATGTGGCATGTCACTGCAGGAAGTTCTTTATATTGTAATAGCTGTATTTTGTTTTTTACTTCCATATTTTAAATAAGTTTCTGTCGTGGTTCAAGCCCAGCCGGCAACTTGGAACCACGCAGCCGCTCGCTCACTCCCCCCCCTTTTCCTTCCTCCCCCCGCTCCTGGAGGGATGGGGAGGAGAATCGGAGGAATGTAACTCCCACAAGTTGAGATAACAGCATCACAGTAACTAAGGTATAATACAAACCACTACTGCTACCAATAATAATGATAAGAGGAATAACAAGGGAAAAGGACACAACCGCTCCCCACCCGCCGACCGATACCCAGCCTGACCCGAGCAGCGATCTGGGCCTTCCGGGTAACTCCCCCCAGTTTATATACTGGGCATGACGTGCTGTGGTATGGAATACCCCTTTGGCCAGTTTGGGTCAGGTGTCCTGCCTCTGCTTCCTCCTGGCTTCCCCTCCTCTCTGGCAAAGCATGAGACTGAGAAAGTCCTTGGTCAGAGTAAACATTACTTAGCAACAACTAAAACCATCGGTGTTATCAGCATTGTTCCCAGACTGAAAGTCAAAAACACAGCACTGCACCAGCTACTAAGAAGGAGAAAAAATGACTGCTGTAGCTGAACCCAGGACAGTTTCTTCTTCAGTCTTGTTCCATAGCATTTTTCATTTATACCTGTTTATTGTTTCATTTATTTGTTTGGGAAGGGAGAGAGGGAAGGATACTGCAGTGGCAAATTTGGCATGTTTACTTGACTCTGAATGAAAGAGCATCTGCAACCAGAAAGGCTAGTGCAGTTTCACATCTGATTGTTCTTAATTGTGTTTATAAATTATACACACTACAGCTGCAGCCTTTCCATTAACATTTAAATCATATTTGGAGAAGACAACTTAGGGAAAAGAAATATGACATGATGTAACATTGTCAGCTGTGAAAAGCAGAATTTGATTTAAAAAAGCAGTAACAAAAATTCCTTTTTGTTACATACTCTTTAATGAAACCTTGTAGAAGCTTAGCACATACACACAAAAATGCAATTTTAAACTGCATTTTTTATTTCTGTTTATATGTAAAATACGTTTTGGATAGTTGACACAGAAAAATACCCATGTGTTCAGTTTAAATGGTCAAAAGAGACAATAAAAAGGTTATAAAATATAGTTATTTTTCTCAAATATATGTTACAACTTTTGTACCTTCGACCTCCTTCTAAAGTTAGCTCGTTATTTTCCTTTTCCTTTTTTTATTCTCTGAAAGTGGATAAAAACCTCTGTATCTACAACAGTGCATGTAAGTAACGTGGCTTATGACATTGAAATGAAACAGTCCATGTCAGCGATTTCTGAGGTTTTGCACAGTAGACCAATTGTCCTTGAAGAAGCTTCCTCTAATTAATGACTATCTTTCCTTGTGTGTAGAGCAATCATATTGGCAGGAATTGATTGGGCATGTTAGACACTTCATTTAGTTGGTAGAAAAGACTTTTAATTAAAATAATCTCACTGCTGCTAAAATGAACTGCACCCCAAGCAAACTCACCAACCATAATTTAAAGTACTACTTCAGTTAGATAATTTTTCCTCATCTTCAAACTTTCCTTTTAGAATACTCATCAGGATAATTCATGGATTAATCCACATTTTTTTTTTCCTCTTTATCTAATTGTTTTATTGACTTGAGACAGTGCTGCTAATTTCTACAGGTATATTGGAAATGACTATAAAGACATCTGGACGAAGCTTGCACTATGGAAGTATGTAGGTGGTTTGTAACATTCTGCAGAAACTAGCTCTGGTGTCATAATAGCTAATGGTCCAGAGAAGAAGATATAAAAGTTCCTATGTCCTTTAGAGTCTAGTTAAGGCAACATTTAGACTATGAACAAAACAACGACGTGGCATAATTTAAAACCATTTCTATCTAGCCAAATCCAGATTTTTAAATCACTTTGTTCTTCAGAATACAGGGGTGACATGGTTTAACCCTGGTGGGCAGCTGAGCACCACATAGCCAGTCACTGTGGGATGGAGGAGAGAATTAGAAGGGTAAAAGTAAGAAAACCTTTGAAAGTTGAACTCCTTTTTAAAAGCAGTTTTAATAGGCAAAGCAAAAGCTACACATACAAGCAAAGCAAAATTAGGAATTCATTCACTACTTCCTATTGGCAAGCAGGCGTTCAGCCATTTCCAGAATATTTGGGGAAGTTCCCTATTTTATGTTGAAGTACAGTGGAAGTCTTAAAAGTCTCAAACGTATAAAAAGAACAAGAACATTTCTTCTACAGCTCTATTTCCTGTGCTAAAGGTGAGCTTGTAAAGGAATTTTTGTAGCTTCATGGGAGGTCTCTATATCACAGGAATGTTGCTGGAATTACAGAGGAGTATATGTCTGAGCAACAGATGCTGTCATTTGAAGCTTTGTTCTTTTCACTTTATGTGTTATTACTGTTGTCACCTTTGAAAGAGAAATTGTTTGTGCACACAGATTCCAAACATCAATAACTATGGACTGAAATAATGGAATAAAAGAAGTAACTTTCTAAGTATTACTAGAGGAATTCACTCAGAATACTTATCTTCATTAAATGAAGAAAAAGGGAACACTTCACTGCTTTGCGAAGGATTCAATTTTCTGTTAAAGAACTTTCAGTGATAACTGACAGAAAGCAAAAACAACAAACAAGTACTTAAACCTCTAATAGGCTTTAGCAGATGTCTAGAAATGTTTCCTGCTGTTTAAAATGCCTTTTAGAAGGCGTGGCTGAATAGCATTAGTTAGGGTGAAATGCAAATGGTTTTAGCTAGGGCACAGGTCCTTACAAAGATTTCTCACCTAAGAAGATAGCAAATTGAATTATGTGAAAACATAATGGTTCCAGTCCATCTGGAGCATTCCACTGTAGTAACTGAGATAAAAGGATAGAGAAAATAAGCAATCAGAAATTAAAAAGAACACATTAAGCCATAGTGGCATAGTATTTAACTTGTAGCAGATAAACTGAGGAAACTAAGCGAGGGCAAATATCTGATATAGTACCATACTTGTGGGAACTCCAAGCAGACTATGACCTACAGGAGGTTAAGTCAGCAATTATTCTCAGATCTTGATTTCCACAGGTAATATTAAGACTATTGAAATTTTCATGCTTGAAATACTTTTTATTCTTTGGCATCCAGCAATTGCATGAAAAGCCAAAAGACTGTAAAAATGTTCTACTTGATATTTCAAAGAGAAATATAATATCAGTATTGAAGTTCTGGCTGCTTTTAAAATGGAACAGAATGTTCCCAATGCACAGAATATCTATGAATATGTTAATATTTCTTAGTATTTCGGTTTCCAGTTTAAATCGCTGTACAGTAAATATATTTTGCCCATATGAATAAGAAAGAATTTTGATAGAATTTTAGTCCATCAAGAATAGTTATATATTACATGGTTAACTTAAAGATGCTGTAGGTTGTTAAGAAGCATATGTCTATGGATTTCTGAGTAAATAATGAGTAAAGTTTTCATCTGGAAGACATGCTTAAAAATTTGTGCTTAAACTTGATGTGTAAAATACTCCAGCTGTCTACAGCTGCTCATGAATTTAAAAAAAACTTTCACTTATTTCTAACAAATTTCTTTTTCTTTTTGAGCAAAGTAGAAACTCCTTGACTTTTTTATTTTCTGGGACTATCAGAGCAGCACTCAAACCAGAGTGGTGCTCTGCATCAGTGACTATTTTAAAAGTAGCAAAATTTCAGAAATGTAGTAGGAGTGTTTCCTCATCAGTGTGTTCACGTGAAAGTCTGACCTCAAAATCAGGTGCATACCAAACAAACTGCCACTTTCTTTTCCTACTTTCCAATACCTACCAGGGCTCATTTTATTAAGGCACGCAAGTCCCAAATTCACTCTCAGGGAGTTTGCAGACCTCTGCTGATTTGCTTTAGCTCATCTGTCTCTTCTGGCATCTCTTCACAGATATCAGTGTCTGTAATTTTTTGTTTGGTTTTTGTTTGTTTGTTTACTCATTCAGAGTGAAATCTAAAAGGAAGGGTCTTTTCTCTATGGACCTCCATTCATCTCTCTCATTGAGAACATCAGTGCATTATTCATTCTCATTACCCAACACATAAATCAGCTGTAATTGGCAAGGGAAACTAGGAATTTTAAGCTTTCTTCAGTCATTCAGAGAGGCAGCCGGAGAGATAGTGTACATTCAAATTAGCTATATATCACCAACAAAAAATAATCAAATCATCAATAAGAAACAGGAGGAAAGTATACCTTTTATGTAAATTCAGTCAAAAAGCCTTCAGAACAAGTTGTTTGAAGTGGTTTAAAAAGTTGATGATCTCTAATAGCCATAGAGACATTTTTTCTGCTTCTCAACTGAGCCTGTGTTGATTAGCTCAGCTGGGAACAGCATTTCAGATCTTGCCTAGATAGAAAAATTGTTGACAGAGCTGTAAAATCATCTATCACATTAATGGGTTTGAAACGTGGTAAGGTGTGTAGTATAGATTTAGAAATAACACTCTTAAAAATAGATAATGCATTGGAGAGATGAACACTATCGTGTAGATTTAGTGACTGTGTTCATTACACAGCTGATCTTTGTAGCTCTATTTTATTTCTTTAAAAGACCTTAGTCTTACATTGTTTAGCTCCTGACGCCTTTCTGTAAGGTGGAGGCATTCAAGTTGGAATTCAGTGTTTCTGAAGAGACTATCATGAATGAAACTATGTAGAAAACATGATTAAGTTACCTGTTTTACCATGTTCAACTAAACCAATCCACTACAGTATTCTTACACCAACCTGAATATCAAATTTCCTCTTTAAAGAATGGATAATTATGTTTAACCAAGTATTGCATACTGTTTCTCAGACAGAACGTACCACATCATTAGCTGACATAGTCAGCTGTATCTCCACTGAAGCTAGAATTAAATCTTCAAGGCTTTCGTAAGCTATTTCTCAGTCTTTGTGTTCAGTAGTTTTTCCTTCTAAAACAAAATCAAAACCAAACCAACATTCCATTCAGTTACTTTACACAATAGGCACAGTTTCATCTGTGTTATTGATGTCTGTTATTGATGTGTATTTTTCCTGTGACTTAACTGCTTGCTTTTTAACCTGTATTACATTGGAAACTTACATTCAGCTACAACTTCTCTGCTTTGTTCTTCATTCTGGGACTCTCTGAATAGCTCAGGTTTACTTTTTCTAAAGTATACTTGCTTCAATTTCTATTTCCTGGACATAGCTCTCTTTTAAAACATGTTCCTTCAAAATATTTAACATCCTTACATGTGTTTCTCCTCTGTATTCGCCACCAATTTAGTATAAACTGTATGTGATTGAATTTCTGTTTCATCTGCTTTCTAGATCATTAATAAGAACATTAAATAACATTAGAAATCCATCAGTTAGAACACTGCATCCAACTCTGGAGCCCTGAGCACAGCAAAAACATGGACTTGTTGGAGCAGGTCAAGAGCAGGGCCAGAAAAATGATCAGAAGGATGGAACACCTTTCCCATGAGGACAGGCTGAGAATTGGGGTTCTTCAGCCTGGAGAAGAGAAGGCTCCAGGGAGACCTTACTGTGGCCTTTCAATACTTAAAGGGGTCTTAGAAGAAAGATAGGGGAGAAAAAATTTAATAGGGCCTGTAGTGATGAGGTAATGGTTTTAAACTTAAAGAGGATGGTTTCAGTCTAGATATAAGGAAGAAATGTGTTACGATGAGGCTGGTAAAACACTGGCACAGGCTGCTGAGAGGTGGTAGATGCCCCATCCCTGGGAATATGAAGAGTGTTGGGTTGGATGGGGCTCTAAGCAACCTGGTCTAGTTGAAGATGTCCCTACTCATTCCTGGGGAGGGGACTTGGGGTTGGACTAGATGACTTTTAAAGGTTCCTTCCAACCCAAACTGTTCTATGATCAGTCTTCGTGGCACCCAGCAAATTTGGGCTGCTGTCACAGTGCACTGACATTAATCTCTACTCCAGGTTTATACTCCATATCACCCTATTATCAATCCAGAATTCTTATATCAAAATACTAAGGGGCAAATTTGCCAATGAATTTTTATAAAACTTTATAATACATAATATAAATATATATAATTCCCACCACCTGTCTGGAACTCCATGTGTGACATTGATGCCTCTTCAGATGGTGGAGGAGCTGGCAAGGATGATGTTTATCCAGGCTGGGTAGGATGCTCATTCTGGAAGGTTCTCTCGCTGTGAATGGCTGTGTGAGTGGTTGTTCTGGATTTTTTCATATTTCATATATGATATTGACTGATTCCTTTTAGGATGAGTTTAAAAGATAGTGAAAGGGGATAAAGCTAGATGAAATTTCTCTGTTTCAGGCATAAAAAATGTTTTGCATTTTCTTCAAGTATCCTGGGGTTTCTTCAGTGAACCATCTTTTTTAGTGAGATGTGAAGGGCACTTTGTCTGACAACAAGCAAATAACCCCCTCACTCCCCAAAGAATAAGAGACTATTTGAAAAGGAGGTCTTTAAAAGACTTTGCCAAAGGCTGAATCTTTAAGGCCAGGTTTCCAACTAAATCCTGGAGGCAGCTAAGAGAAGGGACAGATAATCTATTAGATAGTCAAAAGTCAAATTGTATGTTCCAGAATAATGAGTTCATTTAAGAGCCAAGGTTAATAAAATACATCTCAAACAAATACAAAGACATTCTGTAAAAAGTAGCTCTGCTGACATCCTCTGTGCTAAAAACAATAGTTACAGAGAAGCTTTCAGAAAGCGCTATTCCTTAAGAGTCCTTGAATGATTCATTTCATTCTAAACCAGGAGAAAGTGAAATTTTAACTGCATACTAAACATTCAAGACTGTATGTCCATATTTATAATTCATGCACCTAAGTCATAAGCTCACTGTGGGCAGTGGAAGTTTTCTTGATATTTCTGAAAAGCTTTAAATGTAGCTCCATGTAAATAAAAAGAGAATAAGCCTAGTAATGTTCACTTGAACTGGATACTGTTTGAACTGAAGTTTGCATCCCCTTAGCCTATGAAGCTGGGACAGTATTTAGTGTTTCAGTTTGACTGCTCTGACTGACTGGGTTGTGTATGTCTTTGTTTTAAAAGGTTATGTTGCTTTCATAAGAGGAGAAACAGCTTCCTAGAAAACTGGTCCACTGGATGGTGGAAATGTGTCTAGTATCTTTCACCCAATCAGATTTAGTATATGAGTTCTAATTTCAGAACCGTTCTCGTCAATCACAGTGAATTCTTGTTTTTCAGGAGCTAATGGAAACTATTTGCTTTATATCTTAATTAGAAAATCTATGTCATTAGAAAAGTATGAATACCACATTTTTCTTGAGTTTACTTTTATAATCCCTTCCTGTCAGAAGAATAACTCACCTTCACAGGAATTTGTAAAACACCATCCTAAAAAGGAGAGACAAAAAATTTTGGAAGTAAAATAAGTGAGAAATTATCATTAAAACTGCAAATTTTGACAAAAACAATATTAATAGATCATTTTCCAAATACCATTGCAGGTAGATATGTACATTGTGAAGCCAACTGCCATTCGAGATGGCTGTATCATTCATCCTTTTTTAAATTAAATATTAAGAGGTAGTGATCATCAATGAATGAGCTAATTCAGTATGAGGTGTCTTTAGCAATCTAAAAAGTAATAATTTAGCCTAAAAAAGTTGTCTAGGTTCTATCTTTTGTCAGTGGAGATTATTCAGTTGTAAGCATCCTTGTCCCACCTATAGTAGAAATCTCTCCACCAGTGGGATAAATTATATGTTCCTGTTTTTCATGTTTAGCTATACAGAGTCAAAACTTCTTTTTTTGTCAGTATGCAATTATATTTTATTCCAAGGGGACTGAAAAACTATGTATACTGATCTTAACTAAATCTTCATTTCAATATTTATGGTAACAACTTTACTAAAGACAGATCTTTTATATAGCCTGTAATAGAATTATCAAATTCTAATATCAAAACCAAGTCATTTATGCTTGATTGTTGAACTGTCTGAGTTACAGGCAGACACTTTTAACACCTACATGTGTGAATTGTCAGATCAGTTCTTTGTATCTCCTTATTTTACCTTTTCCTCATTTACTGTAACTGCTTTACTTTGAAAAGCATGAAGATTAATTACTATGCCTAGACTTCTTTAAGAATACTTTTACTGCTCAGTTCTACACTACTCTAAATGAAAATGAGGAAATGTTCAGAATCTATGAAAACCTATTTTCTAATTTCTAGTGGGTCCCATAAAAATCACTCTAAGTGAATTTGTTGTTTTTCACAATAATTCAGTGTAAAGTTCTTGGAATAAATCATGGCTAATTTTTAAGCACCTATAGTGTAAATGCCTATACCAGGCTTGCCACTCTGTGCTATCTACAGGTTCTGTGGAAGAATTCAGAATTTTATAGACTCAATCATCTGACCTATTTTAGACTTAAGAGTTTTTCCTGGCCTGTAAATACAATAGCATGGATGTGAGGACCCACATTTCAGAAGAGGAATCTTAACTGCCCATGTCCCGCCAAAGAAGCTATTCTTTAATGCTCCTACTAGCTTCTTTGTTTAAATGGTCAAAAGTAATGGGTGTATGTGTATATCTGCAATTGCACACATTTGCAGATATACACTAAATCTGCCTGGGTATTCCTATACTCAGAAACAGAAGGAGAAAAGTTGTAGCTTATGTAGTTTCTGCAAAAAAACCCAGTAATATTAGAATCATAGAATCATAAAATGGTTAGGGTTGGAAAAGACCTTGATACCATCTAGTTCATTAAAATGAGAGCAGAATTGCAAGAATAGACCAAAGCAGGTAACATAAAACTAAAAACATGTGTAGCAACTATAAATGCAGCTAAAGTCCTAAAGAAAGCAAATTCTGATTTTATTGCTTAAGATGTTTGGCTCAGTTAAAAATGAAACACCCTTATTAGAAGTGCTGACTTTTCTACTCTCTGCAATTTGGAAGGCAACTGCAAGTTACATGTTTTATATGGACCTTCAAGAATTTATTTGTAAAATCAGGCCTACTAGTACATATATCTCTAGCTGATTCTGTTATGGTAACAATTTTGGTTATGGGCAAGGGAAAAGTACATGTATATAAAGCCAAGAATTTAATGGTAATGTAACTGGAATATTAAAAATATAATAATTATTGGGGCAGATCTAATTTCATAGTGGTGGTGTTGGGGGCAGTGTTAGAGAATCTACAGTCCTTCCCTGGGAGGAATATGATCATGCTAATGGTTTCTTCATCCCTCTAGGTTCTGCTTGGGATCATTTCTGTATGTCTGCTTAAAATGCTTTTATACTTTATTGGGCTGCAGTTATATTTCATACCTGAATTTACTTTTTGTGGTGGCTCTTACATGTATGTCCAGCTCCAGGTCCAGAATGGTTGAGGTTGGAAACAGACTCTGTATGTCATGTTGTCTGACATGTCAAGCAGAGTCCTCAGGCTGCCCAGGGCGATATCCAGATGGATTTTTGAGTATCTCCCAAGATAGAGACTCCACCACCTCTCTGGTCAACCTGTTCTAGTGCTTGTTCACCCTTGCAGTAAAAAAACGTATCGTGGTGTTCATGTGTAACCTTAGTTCGTGCTCATTTGTGGTCACACTTTATTTCACTGATGTTTCAGGCATAGAATTTGTAATTAAACAATTTAACTTGTAAGAACATAAGATAGTTTTTAAAAATAAACAGTACAACAGTAAACACTTTAATATAAATTATTTCCCGTCCCTCTTATAACTGTTACACGATTTATTTTTTCCTTTGTTCCTTGTACCTACTGAACTTATTCCTGATAGAAGAATAATGCATAATTGCACACAAAAATCTCGTTTGAGTTCTCCAAGTATTGCATTTCTCAATTATTCAGCTCTCTCTCACTATGAAGTGATAATTAGGCATTAAAAGCTAAGTGGATTACTGTGGAGATCTCTCCTGACATCCATTTAACACTTAATCAGATATTAATACCATAAATTATGCATTTCTCAGCAGTATTCAGATTCTAATAAATTTTATAACAGTTTGGAGTTACTAGGTTTTCTTGACCTCATTATGGGAAGGAACAGTTGTATAGTTCGCTTAAAGAATACAGCTGTTACAGGAATTTCAGATTTGTAGCAAAATTCTTTAATCCTGTTTGATTTTACTAATACTTATTCATAAGGGTTTCTTGGAGAAGAGAAATCCATCCTCATGAATAAATATGAAAAATTGGATCCAAAATACATACTGAGTTGAAGTTTATTCCCACCTTTCTGCTTTCCAGACCTCGTTAAGGAAAATATGAAAAGAAACCCCACATTTCATAGGAGATACTAACTTACTCAACACATTCAGTTGATTTTGCAATTAATATATCTGGGTTTTTTTTTACCATGTAGTTTTACCAATCACTGTTACACAAAGTTACATTTTATAACTCTTTTCCTAGCTCATCTCATAGCATGGCTTTCTAAAAGTTACCGTTACGGTTACCGTTTTAGTGTCAATACAAAGTGAAGAAATGTGAATCTTGTAAATGAAGGTCGGGTTGTCCATAGTTGCCCATATAATACTACATATTATAATAATAAACAGCAAGAAGTATCTAATTTCCTATTTTCTCTATTAATTTAAAATTTACAGTAATAATATGCTCAAACCAGTAAGTCAGTAAGCTTTCAGTAAAATATACTCTTGGCTGTTTCAAAATTGACATGTTAATTCTGGGCTATTTTTGATTGAGAAGTAAAAGCACAAAATAAACATTAGCAGTCTGTATAGCATGCTTGTCAGCTTCTCTGTAAATACAGCGCCTGTTGGCCCAAAAAAAGAGCTTTCTGGACAACAAATCACGGCATTAAGGCCTTAATAAGTATATTCCTGTTTACATTTGTAGAAGTCCATAAAAAGCAGTCTTTAGGTCTTAGTTTGACAATCCATTCCAGCATGTTAAAAGATAGAGTGCATATTTCTCGAAACTTTAGTGTTTTATATTAGGAATGGACTAAAGTAAATTAAATTGGCAGAAATGCTTTGCAGAAACAGGCATAATTCTTTACTCACCAGATTTTATACTAATAGTTCATGTTCTACTGATGTCTCTGGCCTTAGCTCAAAATGAGAGCTGACTAAAAATTTTAAAGTATATCATTATTTGAACTAATTTTTTTTTTTATTTATTTTTATTTTATTTTTATTTTCTTTTTCCTGTGAAGAATTTCAGCTTGAATGCTCATTTTGCCAAAACATTTTACAGGACCTTTTGTCTGATTTAAAAAAGAATCCCAGTTCCATGCGCATCTCTCTCAAACATTGTATTTTCCTGTACAGCTCTTCCATCTTTTTCTGCTTAAGCTACTGAGTAAAGTATTACTGATTACAAACCAGATAATAGTAAAACTATCAGTAATCTACTCTTACTTTCTTTTCTGAAGTTTTCCGCTTTGAAGCTTTTTAAAAAAACTCCGCTTTCATCTGGTTTTCTTGGCAGTGAAGATTAATTCCCACTGTAGAAATAATAAATTAAAAAATAAAAAGTTCATGGAAAAAGGAACAACAGCACACCAATAACAAGAAAAAAAAAATCTCAAACACCTTTACACAGAATTCATTATATTGTTTTCAGTACTAAAAAGAATAAGGAGAAAACCTTAATAAGTGCTCTTTTTTTGTCAGATCTACTGTTTCTCCAGGACAAATGGTAAAGCTGACCATCTTCCTTATTGTCTCGTATCGCATTGCCAAAGGTACATTTCTCTTCAGCACAGTTTTTTTAGAACTGTCGTTACAAGTTCAGTTTTTTTTTTTTTCTGCTGACCTAAAAAGAAGGGTCTTCAGCTAAATAAGCAAGTAATTGGTCAGTGGGATGACACTAAAGATAACTCAGACAAATGTGGACTAGTTTTTTTCTAGTCAAAACGAAGCCCAGAAAAGACATAATGAAATATATACATAATAGGATCAGAAGTCTTGAGTAGACATCAAGGTCAGGGTTGACTCGTGCAGTGGTAAAGACTAGAAGAAAATGCATATTATTACCTCCATTTCAGATTCTTTGTTTTTTATATATAAATGGAGAGAAAGGAGTCTGGAAACTTACACAAGGTCTTTAAATTCTAACCAATATTCCGGAAAGATGATTTACAGCAATAGTTATTTTACCAGTATTACTAATATGGTTCATGTTTAGTTTTTTTTCCAACCTAGGAGAATTCTGTGAAGTACAAATAGATACCTGTGGTTCCAATCCATGTGAAAATGGAGGAACATGCATTGACTATGGAGATCATTTTAAGTGCTCTTGCCCTATAGGTGAGTCACTGGAAATCTACTGTGTTTTCTAAATAGAACAAAGAAAATGTCATATAATATTTAAGAAATAACATCATAAAAATAGCAATATATCTTAAAGTATGCAATAAATATATTTTTAATGAAGAATACCACTTTTTCAATTTGTTTAGGAAATAAAACTGCCAATTTGCTCTTGGTAGAGTGCTGTTAACTGCTGGCACCCTGAACAGACATAATGTCAATATTCTGAATGAACTGTGATTAAACATTCTTTTTGTGGTGCAGGTTTTGAAGGTGAAAGATGTAAACTGGATGTTGATGCCTGCCTATTCTACAATATAAGCTGTGCCCCAGGAGCACTGTGTGTGGATAAATATCATGGATTTAATTACACATGTTTATCACCGTGTATTGGAAACACAGAGGTAGGATGAAGCAATACATTTCCCCCAGTGTTTCTGAGAAATCAAACAAGCTATTTTAAGAGCAGTAAGCTGATGAAGCCTCATTTACCATGTGTTTCCTAAACACAGTACTTGTTCTTGGTATGTTCTCATGGTAATCTTCCCCTTTCCTGTGTAACATGCACATCCAAAAGTGCGTGATGTGACTAGTCTCATCATTGTCCAACAAACTGTGGAACGCCTGAGCTCTGCCATTTTTGCTCTTTACAGGTTTACTCACTGATGTCTCCTGTACCCTGCTTGCTGCTATGTTATGAAACTTGTAGGAACTTAAGGTGAAATTTCCTAGAAATGTTTGATGTGGTTAAAAGTTACTAGAGAGAAGGCTGATGGTGCATCAATGCAGAGAAAGAATGCCAAAAACTTAATTTCCATTAAAAGCAAAAATAAAAACCATAATCAACAACAGAAAACTAAAGCAAGAGTAATATTGCACTGCAATGAGAGCTGGAAATGCAATTAGAAAAAAATCAAGATTCTCCTTGAAAGTTATTCTTAAATACTCACAGAATATAGTAATAAATCGATACAAGTTAGATATTGACAATGCTTAGGCCAAAGGAGCATCCATTTTGTATCCAGATGTCTTTAAGATGTATTGATTATACCTTTCTCACTTAACTTCAGTGACCTTTTCAATTAAATTACTGGTTTGGTTAGGATTCATTCACATCAGAGTGGGCTCCAGACCCAGGCCTTTGAGCTATGTACATTGCAGTACAGGATAAAGTAAAATAATGTTGCACTGCTTTATTATGTTAGTTATTTTTAAAGCTACGTACGCAATACTGTGTAGCCCTTTCAAACACCTACTCAAACATGGTAACCAGTGTTTCAAAGGCTTAATCAATTCCTTTATTGAAATATATTCACCATAAAAACACACTATGCAGAGCAGACAATGTGTTTTCATAGAAGCAATCAACATTTATGTCACCTTGAAGTCCACGGGTACACACTCACCAGTAAGTATGAAATGTATGCTTAAATACTCACTGGCTTAAAGGTTGCTATTTAAATTGTTCAGCATCTGTTAAATTTTAATGTTTTTATGATTTAAAATGTCATACTGAGTGCAAATTTATTGTACATTGCATAATACCAAAATGGTGCAATAATCATTATGGCTATTTAGGATGAGAAGTGATGGTGTGCCAAAGATGCTGATGGGAGCTACTATAACATTTTACTGTGATATTGGCTTTAAAGCCCTAACACATATTTAATCTATTCATACAAACATTACATACACAGTCATAAATGTCATGTGAGATAATAATATATATGTATCATGTATCTATATACACCCACTGTAGAAGAAAGATATTTGGGGCAAAATGTAAATAATCAGTAGATTTTCCTATGGGAAAGAGGATAGAAAGTAAAATAAAGGAGTGATGTTTTTAGGTTTTAGTTCTTTTCATAGAGTGACATAATCATAGAATGGTTTGAGTTGGAAGGGTCTGTAAAGATCATCTAGTTCCAACCCCACTGCTGTGGGCAGGGACACTTTCCACTAGACCAGGTTGCTCAAAGCCACATCTAACCTTGCCTTGGAACACTTACAGGGATGGAGCATCCACAACTTCTCTGAGCAACCTGTTCCAGTGCCTCACTACCCTCATAGTGATGAATATTTTCCTTAATGTCCAATCTAAATCTCCCCTTTCAGGTTAAAGCCATTCCCCTTGTCCTATCGCTTTATGCCATTGTAAGAAGTCCCTGTCCAGCTTTCTTGAAGGCCTGCTCAAGGTACTGGAAGGCTGCTCTGAGGTTTCCCCTGAGCCTTCTCCAGGCTGAACAACCCCAACTCTCTCAGCCTGTCTTGAAGAGAGAGGTGCTCCAGCCCTCAGATCATCTTTGTGGCCCTCCTCTGGATTTGCTCGAGCAGGTCCATGTCCCTCTTACCTTGGGTGCCCCAGAGCTGAACACAGGTGGGGTCTCGTGAGAGAGGAGCAGAGGAGGAAAATCACCTCCTTCAACCTCCTAGCCATGCTTGTTTTCAAACATGTGGTTGGCTTTCTGGGCTGTGAGCGCACACTGCCAGCCTATGTGGAGCTTCTTGTCAACCAACACCCCCAAGACTCTCGTCAGGGCTGCTCTCAATCCAGTCTCTGCCCAGCCTGTATTTGTGCTCGGGATTGCCCCAACCCAGATGCAGGACCTTGTACTTGTGCTTGTTAAACTTCATAAGATTCACACTGTCCCACCTCTCAAGCCCTCTGGATGGCATCCCTTCCTTCTAGTATGTTGACTGCACCACACATCTTGGTGCTGTTTATTCCACTGTTCAGGTCACTGCAAAAGATGCTAAAAAACGCCTGTCCCATAACTGACCTCTGAGGAATGCTACTTATTGCTGGTCTCCACTTGGACATCAAGCCATTGACTGCAACTCTTACAGAACAACCATCCAGCCAGTCTTTATCCACCAAATAGTCTATCTGTCAAATTCATGCCTCTCCAGTATAGAGACAAGGATGTCATATGGGACAGTGCCAAATGCTTTGTATTTAGACAGTTAGAAGTCCAGTTAGTTGGCACCAGTCACTCCTCCCTTATCCATGGAATGTGTAATACCATTATATAAGGCCACCAAATTGGTAAGGCATGATTTGTTCTTAGTGAAGCCATGTTTGTTGTCAGGAATGGCCTCCTGATATGCTTCATGATTTTTCTGGGCACCAGGGTGAGACTGACTCACCTGTAGTTCTTCAGGTCTTCCTTGCTTTGCTTTTTAAAAATACTGTTTCCCCTTTTCCAGTCAGTGGGAACTTTAATGGGCTACCATGACTTCTCAGATATGATAGATAATGGCTTGTCAGCTTCAGTCACCAGTTTCATTAGGCCCCACAGATGCATCTTGTCAGGTCTTATGGACTTGTGCACCTTCGGGTTCCCTAGATGATCTTGAATCTGACCTTCTTCTGCAGTGGGTGGTTCTTCATTTGCTCAGTCTGTGCCTTTGTGTTCTGCAATTTGAGTGGTGTGGCTGGAGCACTTGCTGGTGAAGACAGGCAAAATAAAGTCATGGAATACCCCAACCTTGTCCATGTCCCAGGTAACCGCGTCTCCCATTTTCTTCCAGAGAGGGCTTATATTTTGCCTAGTCTTCCTTTTATCACAGACATACTTACAGAAGCTTTTCTTGTTTTTGATACCTCTGGCCAGATTTAATTCTGTCAGTGCTTTAGCTTTCCTAACCTGATCCCTGGCTGCTCAGACAATTTCTCTACTATTCCCAAGCTATGTGTCCTTGCTTCCACCCTCTTTTTTATGCTTGAGTTTGTTCAGGAGCAGCTTGTTCATCCATGCAGGCCTCCTGGTGTTCTTGCCTGACTTCCTCTTTGTTGGGATTCATTGCTTCCAAGCTTGGAGGATGCAATCCTTGAGTATTAACCATCTTTCTTGGGCCCCTCTTCCTTCTACGGCTTTATTCCATGGTACTCTAACAGATCCCTGAAGAGGTCAAAGTCTGCTTTCCTGATTTCCAGGGTAGTGAGCTTACTGTGTGACTCCTTGCTGCCCTATTTGGAGGAGGCTGGCTTTGAATCACTAGATGTTTATCTTTGAGAACCTGCACAGGATAGTGAAGAAAGGAAAACGAGGATAAGACAAAAATTATTATATATCTATATGGTTCTGTGCATTAAAAAAAAATTCAGAAATAAAGCCTTTTTTTAATTTATCTAAAGGAAACCAATGATACTTCTTTTCTAGTTTCTGGAAAAAGTGTTATTTGTAATAAAGTAAAAAAATAAAAAAATTGCCAGAAGTGAATAATTTCAAGGCAATTTATTTTCTTTCTGTAGCAAGAGTAGAAATGGCAAAAATAAATAGCTTTTAAAAACTTGAAATAGGTGAGCTTCTCAAACAATAATCTCGTAAGTAAGCTAGTGGAACAGTGCACCTGTTCTAGCTTGGTATAAAGCAGGTAAGATAGTTATGCTGAGTTACTTTAGCAGTAGTTTCCTGGATAAATGAATCTGACACCACCTTGGAGAAATGATCTGGAAAATAGGATGGAATTTAATGTGTATATTTGCAAATTACAAATGACATCTGTGAACTTCAGCATTGTTATGTTAAATTAATCTCCAAAATAAGAGATGCAATGACTTTTCAATTACTAGTGCTAGTAGGCATTGCAGGTAGGGTTTTAGATGCTAAGCAGTATAGCCATCTGTAGAAATATATTTTCTATATAATTCTCTATGAAGTTTCTTCTTAGAAACGTCTTTCACAATATTTACTACACTTACAGAATGGAAAAATAATGTTAATCAGAAGCCAGAGTATCAAAATCTAATAAAAGGCAACATAGTGGAAACATATGAGCCTGCATAACTTAGGTGAATTAACTCACGTTCTGGAGACCAACCAAAGGCATCAGGTTCTGCTTATAGGCAGCCTAAGGATTTTAAGTATTTGCTCCACAAGGAATAATTCAGTAGCATCCACAATGCAGGTGGAAGTGAAATCTACAAGCAGTCAGAGTATAAGCAGAGTGCTTCTTTCATATTAATCATACTTTTCCATATTTTAGTTTCATAATTCCTTCTGGAGTTTTCAGCAATTATTTCTTGAAATTCTGATACTTTTTTTTTTTTTTTTTTTGAGGAGGGATTTTTTTTTTGTTTCTTATCTACCTTCTTAGTGTACCACTAGTCTGGGAAAGAACATAGGGCAGATCCACTAAAATTACACTTTGAATATTACATTTTGAATATGGATACAATTGATTTGGCAGTAATAAAGCCTGAAGACTGTAGTAAAAGGACATGCCTGGTGAAAAATAAAAATACCAAAAAACCCCAACCAAAACCAAAAAACAAACCAGTTTCATTCAAACTGCAGAGAATTTCAGAAAAAGTAAGACAGAAGAAATGTTAGGAAACGATTGTGCAGAGATCTTTCTAGCTCAGTGTCTTATCTCAAGCAATGGAGAACAGATGATACATAGGGAAGAGACAGCAATATAGTAGGGTTATGCCCCTCAGTTACTGCAGAGTGAAGAAAGGAGAAGGAGGAAATGTAATCATCTACGGACTAATTATCTTCTCTTGCTGTAATAACATTTCCTGGTTGAGATTAGAAAGAAGTGATTCTTACGTTTTTATCAAGACTTAATAATAAGGCAGATTTAAGTACATGCCATAGACAGAAGTGCGATGATCAGACTGAGCAGAAGAGCCCCTGTTCACAGTTTCTGAAGTCATAAGATCTGTGCTTAATCATAACAATGAGGAAGATTTTCTTTGGGAAAAACCAAAAGCTGATTGATGGGAGGATGCTGCTCTTTACAAAAGTCCATTTGTATATTTATTTTAATTTAAAAATATTTCTTGTAGTAACTCTAGAAAACTACAGTGCAGGTTTGAGGTTTAGAGAATAACATTGTGGAGGTACTTAGTGTGACTTTAGTAGTAAATGAATAATTGTATGTAGCTTTTATTACAAAATTGTTAATAATTCTAACTCAGAGTTTTCAATATTTAAACTGATAGGGATTAATTTTACAGAAGAAGTAAAAATGTATATGATAGAGAAAACTGCTGAATGGCTTTGATGCTAAAAATATCTTCCATAACTTTATCTTAATTTAAAGCTGCTGTAGGTTGCAATAACATCTTAAAGGCTGACACCTTTTTTCACAGTATGAAGTATCAAACCCACATAAGACTATAATAAATATAATAATGTGGCGATATTGAAATGTAACTTTTGTCTTAATCATCTAGAAGTTTTTTCTGGATGATGTTTTTTTGAATGTAAGCTTATATTGGAGATTTGAGGAAATAAATAGTAAGCCTTAGGAAAAAATCCTGCAGAAATGTTAAAAATAAAAAAAGTAAGAAGACACATAAAAATCAAAAAGAGAATACGTCCAAAACTATACACAGAGGAGTTTTCTTTGCATTTGTTTTCTTTGCATTTATGTTGAGCAGTGCTTTTCTTCAAATAAGTTGTCCTATTGAAAGAGGATCTCGTGTCTGAAATTCAGTATTACGAGCATAGCAAAAAATCTTTTTCATTTTAAGGTCAATTTAAAACCTAATCAAAGATAAATGAGTATTAGAGGATTTCTGCCAAGAACTATTATTATTACAAAACCTAATGGCATTTATAAAGAGATTCAGACTCAATCAAATTGAAGTACTAGTGCATTAGCTCATCTTCTAGACACGATTTTTTTTAGAAACCAATTGATTAGAAGGAGGGGTCTTAATTGGTTTGAAATGAAAACGTAGTTATCCATTTTTACACTGGCAAAATTTTCATGGAAATTAAATGGGACCCTAAAAGTGAAATGAAGAAAACAGCATTCATTCCGACCTAGAAATTTCTGTAATTTTTGAAGAATACAGGAAATGTTGTAAGTAATATTAGCAAATAAAAGCTAAGACAAAAAATGCTGTTCCAGTCTAGGTTTATTGGTTTCTCAGTGTCCGGAGGTTGGAAAGAAAGGAATTTCTGGTCTTCCCAGACCATAGATGTATTAGATATAGATACAGATAAAGACAGAGATAGATACAGATATATATAAAAGATTCAAGTATACATCGTGAATCAGAATTATGATTAAAATTTAAAAAAATAGTCTTTCTGGTGATAACCAAAAATTCAATTAAATTATACATTGATTTTAAGCACAGAAACAGTTGTTCTATGCTTTCCATGGAACAGGAACAGGCTAGTTCACTATTATCTCTACTAAAACAAGCACATTTTAAGGTCAGTTATGAAAGCGGCACTATTAAATTGAATCATAAATGCCTCTTTCCAACTAACCAATGATATGATAGATTCATTTAATAACATTCAGTATTTTATGTTCTTGGAGATCTATCTTTTGCCATATTACAACGTAAAACCATTTGCCAACAGCTTTGTCAGTTAAAATCTGGGGAAAAAATCCCAATATATAGAGAAAGGCTGCTTTATGTATTTGTACTTCTCATAATCAGGTATGTGCAAATGGAGGTAGCTGCTTCTATGATGAAGAAAACCAGAGATCTCATTGCGTCTGTGCTCTTGGATGGAAAGGACAAACATGCCTGGAGAATATTAATGACTGTGAGGTCAACCAGTGCCAGCATGGAGCCACATGTGAAGATGGAATTAATAAATACAGGTACTAACAAGATGCTTTCCATAGAAGGCTTCATAAGGAAGTTTATGCCAAATGAAGGTATTTTTCCTTTCAACAAGAATTACGAAGGGAGTTCCTATTACAGGAATATTTTTGTCAGATCATAAAATTCGATGAATACTTACTTCGAATAAACATGCATTCAGTAAGACTGTGTAGTCTGAAGTATTGCACAGGAAGGCCTCACAAATGTTCCTCTTTCTTTGATAGAGAAACCAACTATGTAAAATCTCAGATAAACAAATCATCTCTTCTAGTAAATGGTAAACACTTTATGACCCTGGAGTGGGACATGGAGTGACTTTTCTTATTAAAACCCAAATTATAATTTTCAAGTGAATACTTGAAATGCTGAGCTATTTGTGGCTTTTGGGTTTGGGTTGTTTTTTTTTTTTAGGTATTGACAAAACTGTCACGTATGTGCTTTCCTTAGTGAGCTGCAACAGGCTGTAGATACTTGAAAATAAGACTCTATAAAGTATGGGGAAAAAATAAATGTAAAAGGATTTCTTCAGTAAGCAGAGTTCAGCTGTTTTCATCAGACTTGAATTACTTATTTTTCGTCTTCAAAAAAACCCAGAATAACTAAAACCTCTCCATAATGTCTGTAAGTGTGTTTTGAAAGTCTTTAATATTATGCTGTGTCCTGTACTTAGAAGCACTGTGATTAATAAGCTTTATTTTTTCTCTTTAGAAAAGGTTGCAATAGCAGACCAAATTCAACTAGAAGTAATTAAAAATTTCTTCCACTCCACCTCTGTTTTTATAGGATCTTCTGCAGTAATAACTGCAATCCCCAAACAATCACAAAAATACAGATACATACATGATTCTCAATATACCAAAGTTAAAATGTCAAAATACGGTCCAGTGATTGAATACGAGAGCTGATTGCAAGCTTGCAGAAAGAAGGATGTGTACTTTGTAAGGACGCTGTGGCAAAAATTCCTTTTATTTCACTAATAATCTTTGATTTTGCTGTCTTTATCACAGAAAGAATCCTGATAGATGAACAAAGCCACGTTTACCTTACAAAGTCCACTAGCATTTAGTGAGAAATGAGTAGGTCTGAAGAGTTCAGATGAAACAAGAACTTCTGAATTTAGCTCACTAATCCAGACTCAGGCTGCTGACTGGAAACACTTAGTTCTTACTTTTTAAGCCTTCGAAAGACAAGTAAGGTTGGCAGATCAGTCCATTTATTGAGGAAACAAGAAAACATACCATGAAAATCCAGATCCTAGGTGTGTTAGCAGATATTTTTGTTATCCGAGAACCTGAGCTCACAAGAACACAATTGGTTATTTTGCAAAGACGGTGTGCAGAGACTTTAATGTGTAGTACCTGCTCTACTGACAGAGGATTGCTATTTCACAAGGAAGGTGAAGCATTTTTAAGCAAACTGAACTATTCCTTCCATAAAAATAGTGGTATTTCCCAAGAGTTATTTATTGTCAGCAAGTGAAACAATTTTAATTTCCCATTTCCAATACACCATTAAATCCAGAACAACAGGAGAGGAAATGCTGAACTTCACTACTGTAGTCACCCACTTTTGAAAGAGACTTGTGATTTACGTTTCTATCCTAAAATGGGTATCACTTTTGCTAAGGCAGTTATCAAGAGCTGTATTTTATGCAAAGTAGTTTCAGGAAGACATATGAAAATTGTCAGCAGAGTATATGGATAACTAGAGGTGTAAGTGCTATTAGCAGTCCTACTGAGATCCATTTTTAAAGCTGTTATAGTCATTCAAAACGTTACTTATCTTTATCTTCTCCACTTACTAAGTTAGCCAAAATGTTATGTATTAGTTATATGTCATTATATGTTTTTATTTAGTGTAATAGTGTAAAACTAGACTTTTCTCCAAATTCAGAAAACTTTACTTCTAAGCTGATTATTAAACTTTGTATATAATGTGTTGTTCTAGTGGTAGCTTGCTATAGTAATGCTAAGAGGAGGAAAGCATGGAAAGTATCCATCTTAGCTTCAAGAACATACCCTTCTTTTAAGGTCTCACATTTACAAGCTGTCAGGTTTTTCCAGATTGGAAATAAGTGCTCAGCTGTGCGTAATTTTTCCAACTTTCCTTACCATGGCATAGTCTGTTTCTCCTCCAATTTTGAACTGACTGTTGCAGACAGTAGTGTCATATAATATATGCAGAGAATTTCCTTTGAGTACAGGATGGGGAATTGCTCTGTGTGAAGGAGGGGGACTTTAAAACTATGGTAGAGAATAATACTGAATAAGGCTACATAATAAGAGCAACATAATTACAATAATAAGTCACCTTTGGCTTAGCAAGCCTTCTGTTATAACTAGAGTGGACTAAATCATACTATCACAAAACGTCTAATACTAATTAATTATTGGACTTCCAGTTGAGTCTGTGCTGTTTGAGATATCATGATGTAAGTTAATCAGCATGTATTTAAAGTGATAACTTTTCCAAAGAGTTACTGCTCCTGGCACTGGGTTGATGGTGTAGTTGTCAGTATGATGAATCAGGCAGATACCATGCAATAGACCAATTGCATCTACGTGCCAAAAGAATCTCTTGACCTTTGGTCACATATACAACAGAGAAAAAACAGAGATTCATTACCTCAGTAAATAGACAATGTTGCTACATGAAAAAATATTTGAATTTTCCTTTAAAAAAACTTGATATTGTTTTGTTATGTTGTGAGAGAGAAGAACTGATTTAACATGGGTCAATGAGAAGCATTTAATAAATAATGAAAGTGAAAGAATTCTTCAAGGAGTTGATACTCCTGTTTTGAAATCCAAATGGGGGGTTATTACTCTGTTTTCTTCACCCTTGTAAATTTATGTGTTACTGTTGCTGTTGTTTGGACAACCAAGATCCTAACTGAAACAACTCCTAGTAGGTATTTTATTGTAGTCTATTTAGTGAAGGGGAGCAACAGAGGGAAAAGACAGAATTTAAAAGTCAATGTAGTTTCAGTTACTTGTCCTATTTCTCCTGTTTCTTCAGTCCGGTCTATTCAGATAAGCCCTGCAAGAAGGACTGAGAACTATTAGATTAAGACATTTGAAGAAGATGTATTCTAGAACTTACCACTGTTTAAAAGGTCACGATAAACTGAGATGTTCTTAAAATTATTTTAGTCTATAGCAATAGCTCTGAGGTCAGCATTTCCTGAGTCTTTATGCGGGAAAACTTCCAATTAAGAAGCAAGATTAGGCGTACAGTGCAGCTTGAATTGCCAGCTTATTTTTCAGTATTCAGTACCTAAATTTCAGTGTGTATAATTTAATCTTGAATTAATCTCCCTAGGAGAGAGTAAAGCCTTACCTAGTGACACATTGTTAAGTAAAATGTTTCAGAATGTAGGATACTTCTTTGCATGATGCCAGCAAGAGTATGAAAAGTAAACAGAATTCAGATAACTTTTCTGTATCACAGAATTTAAAGCTTCTGTTACTTCATTCATCCTTGACTTTTTCCATTTTCTGCCAGCTGGATAAATTAAGCTGTTAGATTACATTGTTTTTTTAATACCTAATTTTTCATTTTTAAGTTTATTCATCCTATACTAGATATGCAATTTGACTTCAGGACCTATTTGACAGTGCCATATAAAGTTAGTACTATGATATACGTAGTTTTCTGTAGCAATAACAGGCTTCTTTCACTAGAGAAAGAAGAAAAATACTTTTTCTCACTTTGCTACAACTCCAGAAGGTAGGTGAATATATGTTGCAATTTCTTGGTGAATATCTCTGTAATAAGTTATACAACAGCTTTTCTGCAGAGCATACAGATGCTTACAAAAAGCCAAACTGAAACTTTGAAAAATAACCTTTTCATCCATGTTATGAATGTATGCGAGTTCATACTTCAACTAGAAATGAAAATACTAAATACTGAGTAAAAGCAGTGAATCTGTTTGAACTACTATAATTTAAAACCCCAAACATTTATTAAAATATGAAGTAAAGAGATACTGGGAAATCTTTGCTAATGCCGGGCTTCAGTGCTCCAATATGCCTTCTGTCTCAAGATACAAAATAGCTAGCTGGGTCATCCCCTAGCATAGGTCAACATAACCAAATCTTCAATATGTTCTTTGACTTTTTTCAGTCATTTTGAATATTCATCTGTTGTACACAGTTATTTACTTAATGGCACTACATCTTTTCAGTGCAGGCAATCTATGGTGACGTTGTGAAGCTGCCCTGCCTGGACTAACTAGTAGGAACTTGCTTTCCTGCACACCTGCTGTTCTAGACCTCTGGTGTTAAAAAGTTATATCCCACTCCATATTGCTAGGAACACATTGCAACTATTCCATAACCATCTGCATTTGAGTAACATGTCCCTTCTTAGACTAAATTCCATGCCTGACGTATCTGCATCTCCATTTAACATTTATTTTACAAGCATATCAAATTACAGTGCAGTGTTAGCCAGATTTAGGCATTGAAGTAGCAACATACTGTCATCTGCATGGTATGTGTGGAACAAAGCAATCCACAGTAGGATAACGGTGGCTTGTGTTTGGTACGCACTAAATACTAAAATCCATGTTTGTAGCAAAAGCATTGAGGTATTGGTTTCCCCTCCCAGGATCTGTTATACTCAAAATCTTGATATGGGCAAAAGAGAACATATGAGAAGCTAAGAAATCGCTGTGATTCCCATTAATGTTAATAGAAGGCTTCCTCATATTTACCTTTTCTTTGGTGCCATGTTTGGCCTTTTCCATGTTCCCCCAGTTTGTAAAGTTGATGTTTTAGGCTTCCTTAAGAAAGTAGTTGGGGGGTGTCATTAGGTGTCCCACGCTCCCCAGAGTTGCCACTCCCAGAACTGACTGGAGCAGGGAAGGCAGCAGTGACTGAGCCCCGGGGCAGGGGTTATACCATTGAAACCCAGATCAGGCCATAGTGAGACTGAGCCCCAGCACACAGCTGGGGCATCCTTCTGATAACTGCAAAAAACAAGTTTTCTGAGCTAGAGATTCACTCACAAATAGAAATTCTGGTATCGTAGATATCTGTTGGGTTTGGTTTTTTTTTTTCTTTGTTTTTTTAATTTATTGTAGAGAAGCAGTTCAGCTTTGCAGCAAATTAAAACTGCAAATCAATCCATGATTCAAAGCATTTGACATCATGTTCAGTATTTTAGTGCTGCTGAAACATTAATGCAAGGTCATATTCATTAAAATCTAATATGGTGATTGTATTTTTCCTGCTACAAGTGTAAAAGACTTAATTACTTATAGATCATTGGTCTGGATATTATTTCTAAGACAGGCAGGAAAAGATATTTGAAGTTCAGCTGTGTCAGTGTTATGCCATCAGTGTTTATCAAAACTCTGTTCAAGACTCATTTCATAGATTGACTTAATGATGAAATTATAACATTTATTAAACACCTTGTATCATTTAGAATCTTACAAAAATGTTAAGGCTAAAAATAAATTCAGTCAGATGCTAATATCCAAAGCCTACAGAACAGTACTGACACTATTATACAGTAAATTTAAGAAATATGCATACAGCAATCAATATTGGCCTTGTACATGGTACTGTTGAATATATAATACAAGTAGTAACTATTGCATGTTAATGCTGTTACATTAACAAAAAATGCACCAAACTGAAAGACCTGACTAGTTTAGACTTTTACTGCATAAAAATGGCAGTATTGAAAAATTGACACATTATAAAGTGCAGATTTTAAATAAAGACCATTACTGACCTATGCATTTAAATATTTTTTAGCCTTCTGTTGTGGATTTTCTATATACAATGTTATGTACTAAAGTTATTTGTAAACATGCCATTAGAATTTTATGTAGATTATTTTAAATTATAAGGAATTTGTTGAACTTCTAGATCCGATCACCTCTAAACTTCAGTCTGAATTGTAAACAAATTAATAATTCTTAGCAGTTTTAATCCTCACACGTAGTATGAAATTAAATTGTTACTAAGAGGGCTAGAGTTCTCCTGTTTGCATTGATATATGACTTTGGCAAACACAGAACAAAATCTCTTTCTGTACCATTAGTTTGTAGTTTTACTTATTCTAGGCCACTGCCACAATTTGGGCTTGACTAGCATCATAAGTCAGCCACTTTGTTTCACATGACATGAAGATCCATGACATTGATTTTGAAATGACATTCCTACTACCATGCTGTCTTATGATTTTATAGGACCCTTTCTGTACATAGGATCTTTCTCCTACTGACTTACAATTACCAATTACAATTATATAAATTACTTAAGTAGAATTTCTACAACTCTTAACGCAAAAATATAGGGATAATAAGGAAGGTCTGAAGCAAACAGCCACATGAACATTCTCTTCTGTTAAAAATATAGAAAAAAAAAGATACTTTTTGCCAGATGGATCAGTAGTGAACATTGCTATAATCAAGCCTTCCTTAACTTAGTTTTTTCCAGCTTCTAAATAACATTTCTATGGATAAAGACTATATAAGATTATTGTAAGATTATCTCCTCCCATGCAAGGAGACCTCTAGACATGATAAGGAGAGGATTGATCAAAGAAAGGGATTTTCTAATTTTATGATAATGTGGATCAGCTATGGGATAATCCACCTTTATTTTCATTCACACACTTAAAAAAAAAGAGGATTAAGGGAAGCACAAAAAAGCCATCTCCAGTCTTACACAATTTACATGTCATCCTACATGGGGGGAAAAAAATATCCTGCTCAAGTTACATAAAATCCTGTAAGTTGGTGGTTTGTTTTTTTTTTTTTTTCACCAGTTACAGAACGAAATTGCAACCTTGGTTTCTAATGATAAAGCATTTTTATACTGATTTTATGTCCAGAGGAAGCAAGATGTAATATTGTGTTCTTTGTCATATTACAGCAAGCAACTAATAATTTTCAGAAAAGAATTCTTAAGATGCATGATGCTCATTGTTTGGTTCAGTTTTCTATTTGAATATTGTCATTGGAAACTTCATATTAAAAGCTATATAGCTACTAGTTTGTCCGGTATAAATAGCTAAAATTTTGATTATTGTGCAGTTCCATTTAATTATGGGAAGCAGTCTATGTAAAACAAAGCTACTTAGTGACTAATTAAAGGTAAAGAAGATTAAAAAAATTGCAATTAATTTGTGAGAAATTCAAGGTGAAAATAATGTTAACATAAATCATTATTGACCCATATATTCAAGATTATCTTTTTTCTCCTCTCATCTCAATAACAGGTGCCTATGTCCCCTTGGTTACACAGGCACATTCTGTGAACTTGATACTGACAACTGCATTGGAAACCAGTGCTCTGAATACGGTTTCTGCAAGGACCACGTGCATAATTACAGCTGTATCTGTGTGCCTGGATATGAAGGACCCTTTTGTGAAGTTGAAATTAATGAATGCTCAAGTTCACCTTGTAAAAATGGAGCTACCTGTATAGATTTAATTGACCACTTTTTGTGTCATTGTGCTGCTGGGTTCAAAGGTAAGTTTTCTCTTTTGAAATGACTTGGAATACAGATGTGATTGTCCAGTTAGGTGTAAGGGATATTTTTATGATTGCATAATAACAATTTTTTTTTATATATATATAAATATGTATCTATTGGAATGAATTAGCTTGGAAACGCTTAGATTGTGTCTCAGTTGACCTTCCCTCCACTAAATACACAATTCTGAGTATGAGCTTTGATGCTTTTGGTAAAAAAATTGATCAGTTTTAATTGTATTATTTTGATTTTGCTGTTATTCAGCCTGTCCATGTCTGTTTCATGGATTTAGTCAACACAGGCTGATAAGAACAAATGTTTTGGTACAGAACAGGAAAGTCTAAGCATGAGGAGGAATGAGATCAGCAGTAACATCTCTTGACATGTATGAATATAACCACCTATATTTGAGTGAGTTGTTCAGACTCCCCTTCTGCTCAGCAGAGATAGGGCATCTGCCTATCTTGGACGTCTGTTCTAGGATGAGATACACTGTAGGTTTCTGCATTGGGTAAATGAATCCCATACAATCTGATAATGTGATTCCCTTTAGTTCCAGTTTTCTGTTTTGTTTGAATACCCTGATGAGAGACTATGTGTGGGAGGCAGAAAATAATTTTGGATTCAGCAATACTGAAGTGTTGCATTCCCAGTCTTTAGTCCAAATCACAGAGCAAAAGCATTAATGCTCTGAATGCTTCTCCATATTTGTTGACAATCTGTGGCACACTACCACTAACAAAGACAAAAATGAATAGTATAGTATGTACAGTGTCATCTGTACTAACTAATCATTGCTTTCAGCTTCTTTAAGCTGCTAAGGGTTTTTGTTCCAATTCAAGGAACATGCATAGTACTAGATGTGTAAGTCCTAGTTAAACCACTGAGATAACATAAGTATTTGAATCTTTCTAGGTCACTGCCGCAGTACTGAGCTATAATGTAATTGTAACTTCAGTGCTGATTTTCATTATAAATTCTGCCCAGCTACACTTACTTTTAATATTTCAGCACTAACATTTTTAATTTTAAATATATTTATATTAATTTACATTATATACATTTGTGTATGTGATATACATTTACAGATCTATTGTCCTCAATTTGAGTTGGGTATATAATTTCTTGGGCATTTGAATACACATTTAATAAAAGATGATACATCCTCTTGATGCTCACTTATTAATAAATGTGTAACAAAACCAGAGGATTGTCCCTGAGGTAGTCTGAATTCTGTTAAGATAGCACAACTAAATGTCTGACTGCAACTGAAGAGAAAAAAACACTTGGCTCACCTGTACAAAATCTAGCGTAATACATTTCCATTTCACTGCTGAAGCTCCAACCCATATTTTGGACTTTGGACTTTATGGGGAACTTCAACCACCCCAATGTCTGCTGTACAGACAGTGCAGTGGTGTGCAAGATCTGCTTGGAAGAATGCCATGGGATAAAGCCTTGGAAGAAAGAGGGGCTCAAGAAAGTCTATCACCTCCTCAAAGGTTGAGAACTGTTCATCTCAAAGAGCAGGAAGTGAGGCAAAAATTCCAGACCTGTATGGATGATCAAGTAGGACCTGGACAAACTGAAAGACAAAAGAAGAAACATGCAGAGGGTTAAATCAAGGACGGGTAACTTGGGAGGATTAGGCAGAGGCATTATCTGAGCATGTAGTGGTAACGTTAGGGAAGCAAAAGCCCAAATGCAGTTGAATCTGACAAGGGATGTGGAAGACAACAGGATGGGCTTCTACAAGTATGTAGGTGATGAGAAGAAGGGTAGGAAAATGTGGGCCCATCGCTCAGTGAGATGGGACATTGATGACACTGGACATGGAAAAGTTTGAAGTACTGAATGCTGCCTTTACTTGTACTGGTAAGACTGTCCTTCAGTAATCCAACAACCTGGAGACCAGAGGGAAATTCTGAAGCAAGAAGACGTACCCTTGGTGGAAGAGACTCAGGTTTGGAAATACCTAGGCAAACTGGATATACCTAAGTCCATAGGTCCTGACAGAATGCACTCACAAAAGCTGGGGTAGTTGGCAGATGTCACTGTGAGGTCACCGTCAATAAACTTTAACTGATTGTAGTGATTAGCAGAAGTCTCCAAAGACTGGAAGAAAGTAAATGTCAATCCAATCTTCAAGAAACGCAAAAATGAAGACCTGGAGAACTACAGGCAGGTCAACCTCACCTTGGTCCCTGTGAAGGTAATGGAGCAGCTAATCCTGGAAACCATGAATGACAAGAAAATAATCTGGAGTAGTCAGCATGGATTCACCAAGGCTTAGTCATGCTTGGCCAACTTGATACACTTATACAATTGAAAGATTGGCTTGGTAGATGACGGGGAGTGCAGTATATATTGTCTGCTTTGACATTGACAAGGCTTTTAGAACTTTTTCTGACAATATCCTCATGAAAAAAACCTGATAATGTATGAGCTTCATGAGCAGACAGCGAGGTGAAACCTAGATGAACGAAGTCCAGAGGGTGGTGATCAGTGGCATGAAGTCAAGGAGGAGTGAACCTGGGGTCCTGGTGGATATCAGTGTGAGCCAGCAATGTGCCCTTAACAAAGAAGGCAAATTCCTGACTGCATTAGTAGGTGTTTTGCCAGCAGATCAAGGGAACTGATGCTTCACCTGTACTCAACACTAGTATTGAGGCCATACCTGGAGTACTGTGTCCAGTTCTTGGCTCCCTAGTATAAGAGAAACATGGAACTACTGGAGAGATTCCAGTGAAAGATCACAGAGATGACTAAGGGAATGGATCATCTCTCCCATGAGGAAAGGCTGAGGCTGCTGAGTCTGTTCAGCCTGGAGAAGAGAAGGCTTTTGGAGGGATCTCATCAATATGTATAAATACCTGAAGGGAAGAGTGCAAAGAAGATGGAGCTGGGCTCTTTTCAGTGGTGCCATGACAGAACCAGATGCAGTGTGCAAATTAAAAACAGAGGAGGTGCTGTCTCAACATCAGGAAAAGCTTTTTTACTGTGAGGGTGAATGAACACTGGCACAGGTTGGCCATGGAGGTTGCCGAGTCTCCATCCATAGACATATTCTAAAGCTATCTGGACAAGGTCCTGAGAAACTGGCTCTGAGTGTTTCTGCTTGAGCAGGGGGACTGGACAAGATGACCTCCAGAGATCACTTCCCAACCTCAACCATTCTGTGGCTCTGTGAACGTGAGGACTTGCTTATATAAATTATATAAGGATGTATTACCGGAAAAATCACCCAATGAGGTATTACATAGTAACATTTCCATACAAACAAAGAAAAAAGAAATTTTACAATATTACCCATTTGGTATAACTCATTATCACATGTACTTGAGTATATTGAATTCTAAATTTTCGGAGAGTATAAACCACAAACACTTAATAAAAGGCTGTTTAATTTTACAAAAATGTTATTACTACTCTGGCAATTCCATTTTCATATAATCTCTGAGGGTTTATGATCCTGGGACATTTTCCAGCACAGAACAGATTTGAAGTTTGGTCATAACGCATGTTACAAATCAGTGAAGAGCATTTCAGCGTTAATACTGAAAAACCGCATTTATTTTCAGCTATTTGGTGTGTGTGTGTTTGTTATGTCATTTATCTGTAATTCGATTTTCACATATCCAGATTACTACCTTTTTTTTTTTTCTGTCATAAATAGTGAATTCACTTTCAGATGAAATATCAAAGGCAATAGTAAATAAATAAAAGAAGTTATTGTTGCCCAGGACTCTAAATCTTTGGGGAACTATCATACTTCGTGAACCAGGATTCATAGATTTGCAAATAAGCCTTGAGTTCCCAGTCACCAGCTTGTTTTCTCTTCTGCTAATGAGTAAATCCCTGGGTACTCTTTGATAGAACATTAGAATCCATTTTTATTTCAGAAGCAAAATTTTACATAGAGAACTCATAGCTGTCTCCTCTCTCTAGATGATTGATCTGATGTCTATCAACATTTCTAAAATGCGTTACATTGTATTAGCTAGGGACCCTTTAGGCACTTTACAGAAAAAAATCCAAGGCTTTGTTATTTGCACAGTAAAAACAAAAACATCATGTACCACAGTCTTGTCTTTTGAACTATAAACTGTATTTGTGATTGAAACTTCAAAATGGAGATGGCTGGAGTATTCTCTGCTGCCTAGAAAAGAATTTGGCCTAGATCAAACCTTGAAATTTACAGTATGATTTTTAAAAACAGAATCATAGAATGGTTTGGGTTGGAAGGGATCTTAAGATCATCTAGTTCCAACTCCCCTGCCATCGGCAGGGACACCTTCCACTAGACTGGCCTTGAATTACAGGTAAATGAATTCAAAGTGAATGAGTGAGCCCAGTGCAGGCAGTGCAGTCGCTAAGCAAAGCGTAGTCCTGCAGCATCTAAACAGGTCAGCAGAGCCAGGGGCTGGTAACATAGTCCCTCACAAGACCCAGGCATTGCAAGCAGTGGACAAAGTCCAGGGTCCATCCATAGAAGCAGGTTAGAAGCAACAGGAGGCAAGACCAGAGACAGTACTATAATGCACATACAAGGGATCTATCCAAAGAGAAAAATTACTTACAGTGTGGGCTGAAGTCCATTGTTGAGACAGGGTCAAAGGCAGGAAACAGCAGACCTACAGAACAGTTTAGGTCAGATCTTAGTGTCTACAGCTGGGTGAAGCTGAGCTGAAATGGTGCTTGTTGGGCAATGGGCCAGGTGTATGGGAAGGTCCCACATGGATCTGCTTAGGGAAATAAGGGAGTAGTAGTGTTCTCAAGGTACTGATACCTGCTTATATTAGCAGTCACCTGACATTATGAAAATATTATTTCTGCTGCATGAATGAAGGCAATTGGGTTCAGTTGGTTAGTTTACACACCCTTCCTGTTTGAAATATCTGCTTCATTTCCATTCATGCAGTTCCTATTTTAATAGGGCAAGGCCATCCTGTAGCACAGCTCATGTCTCCTCCTACATCTCCACCACCAAACAGGTCTAGGCTTGGTGTGTGACTCAGGGTATTGGGCAGTACAGCCTCTGGGGGGGGGGCTCTGGCTGGCTTTTTATGCCAGGTGAGACTGATTATTCTTGGCACCCTGTGCCAGTGCAGGTAGTCTCTCAGATATCCAGTGTAATCCCATGGAGAGAGATGAGCTGGGTTTGTGAGTTGAAGCGCCATAGACTTTCTCTGAGTTAAAATTCTTTCAGGGAAGCTAAGCCAGTGAAGTAGTTTAAGACAAGAATCATATAAATCAGTTTCGATCTGGAATAAGTGTTCATAGAAAGGTAAATATGAGGTAAATATATGAGGTAAATAATAATAAAAAATTGTTTTGGGTTTTTAACTACTGTGATTTCTTACACATAAAAGACCTTGAATAAAAGGAAAAAAAAAAAAAAAAAAGACCAGATGTGTAGAACAGCAAAGTTGAGAGAGGGAAATGTTGTTAAGTTCACTGAGGCCGCACTTGGAACTGTCTGTCTTGCTTTTTCACAACTGCATTTTCTGCAAAGTTAAGCAGCGATGTTACCGAGGTTGATAAGTCTCTTATCTAACACAATACCTTACATTGCCTAAAAAGCAACAGAATTATACCATGTGTTCTAATGTACATGGCTTGAATGCTTTATGTATATTTTATGGAATGGTAGACACTAAGGCAGGAGGGTTGTGAAGACAACCTTCAAATATGTTCTTACTGGTTTGGATATTAGTTGAACTTAAAAAAACTCCTGTTTTTTTTCAGCAGTACTTCATTAAGATTACATGAAGTAGAATTTTAAGTAATTTGCTTTTCATCAGATCTGGGAATAGAAAACAATCAGCTTATGTCTTGGAGTAATATTTCCTCAACTAAAGAGTTTTAGTTAAAAAAAAAATTCTGAATTCTTAGACATCCTTTTACTAATTGTGATCATTCTGTCTATCTTTGCATCGTCAAGCTTCATATTCCATTATGACTACAAAACAAAAGTTGGTATAAGCAGTATGTAAATTAAACTTTTTATTTTGATATTTGTGCTTCCTAAAGTGTGTCATCATTCAGAGATGTTAATAGTAGTGGTGGCAATTATTGAGATACTTACACATAATGTATATTACATTAAGAAAAGCTCTTAAATTCCAGTTTTATTCTAATGTCTGAATATTATGTTTGAGAATGACATGAAGTTAAACTTATTCTGATACATAAAATCACTTTTGTGGATGTTCTGCAAAATCTAAAAATAGTTCCATTAGTTCAGAGAAAGTTTGAAGTTAAGCTCCTTAAGTTAAGCAGAAATAAAACACAGAAGGTTTAAACCACTGAAAGGCACAAAATTTCAATCTAGTGATCTTACAGTGTTAGTCTTGCTTTTGAAGTGAAGGAATATTCAAGAAGGCTTCATGCATTATATTTATAAAAAGGAATATTTATTTGTTGTCTTTACTCGCCAGTTATTTTTTCCTAAGAACTTAAGAACATCTCAATTTGCTAAAATAGTGTTTTTTTAAGTAGAGTGAGTTACATCAGTAATGCTGGTGGATGACTAAATATCTTTGCTAAATTTTTTAGTATGCGCCTACTCAGATCCTTAGGCTTTTTTCAAGATTTCTGTGCTCCTGCAGAATAACATTTCCTGTGTATCATCAATGGGTCTGTATAAAACATTGCTGTTAAGCATAAGGCCATGCAATTTGCAAGAGCGACAGAGTTTCCTAAGCAGGTGCAATTATTTGGTTTGTATTTTAAGAACACTGCAATTTTTTACAGGATAGAACACACTATAGACTTAATAGAAGTAGAATTGGCTCATGATAAATTTTAACATTCTCTTTGTACTTCAGAATTCGGTGACATGATCCCAGTAAATCGGTCAGGAATTCAGACCTTAAGCTAGGATTTATTAAATAACTAATTAAATATTACATTTTACTACTAATTATGTTTGGATGTGTTGCATTAATATTAAGCGTAAAAGTGTAACCGCAGAAAATATTTACATTGGCATACTTTGATGTTGAAAGTAATTTGTAGCTAATTAGTGATTTTTATCTGATGTTCAAAGAAGGTTCTCATCATGCATTTCGAGCACTTAGCTGAGATTAGGTGCATACTGGGGAAAAAAAGGCTTCTCTGTACTTGTCCAGCTTTTTTCATGTCTCAGATACTCAGAAAATATGGCCTTATGGTACCTTCATAGATTTTTTTTTGTATTCTCTGAAATATTGTTGAAATACTGGCTATATATTGCTTTTGTACTCTGGGGACATGAATTGCTAAATTTCCCTAGCACCTGTTTTCAAGTAGATTTGGAACATGCCTTTTGTCAGGTGCAACTACGAGTTTAATGGCACTCCATGTGCCATAGCACATAACCAGAAGAGCTAGTTACTGCCTAAGGTACACACAATGCAGTTGTCTTTATTTCTGCTACATGTGCATTTGATTGGCAGAAATTGCACTTCTGCAAAAACATGAAGGTTTTTCCAAGTTTTAACAAGATTCATAGGTAGAAAATGCTTTCTCCTAGCCTTTTCTGAAATGCAGAGAATTACCCAAAACTGCATTGTTAACTTTTAGATGAAAAATGTCAAGTTTTTCATACCTGCATATAGTGTGTTTTTCAGTAGCTAGATAGGAAAGTCAGAAAGAAAACAAAAGTGATCCTGAGGGAATGGTGAGAGAGATGCATAGAAACTGAAGTCTTAGCTTTGTATGCCAACAATACTGTGAATTTGTTAGGAAGAAAAACAATGATCTGTATTTGATGTTTTAACAGCATTTTCAATTGGAATATTTCAGATATCTTGTTATCTTTCTAAATCCTTCTGCAAGTACTGTTAGGTAGCACAACTTGTAAATCAGTCAGTGGTTTTCACAAATATTTTCATCACTTATGAGAAGTTATTCTCAGTGCTTGATAACTCAGATGAGGCTGAGTGGCATGTAATTGCTTCTTTGTCAACTGAAGTAATTTAGCTGTAATAACAGCCTCCAGCATGAAATCATCACCTTTGTTAACAGAGCAGGGTTTTTTTTCCCCATTTCCTTGTTCTTCTAAATGAAGAATGGAATTCATACACACCTAGCATGGCCATAGGCAAGTAAAAGCAAAATGTGTGAAGCTGAGAAGTTTTCTGTTAAACAAGCATAGTATGTACATTTCTACTCTACAGCATTAGTTTGGACATTTGGGATTAATTGTCTAAATTGGAACTAAATCTTTTAATCTATGGAGTGTTGCACTATAGATGAATACATTAATAAAAACTGTACTCCTTGAAGTCTTAAAATAATGGGGGTTAGTGTCATGAGATCAGAAACAAAATTAATTTTCTGATGCCACTGATGAGAATTTCTTTGCAGTACATCATAGCAGATATTTATTTCCAAATGAAGATGCAAAATAAATTATCGTTTTCAGCACCCTTTCTCATATTGACGGAATCATTACGCTTCCTGTCAGACTTGAAATGGTGAAATGGTTTTGATTCCTTTCTCATGTTTTCTGCACACAGTTAAGTTTTGTCACTACTCCTCAACACAGTTAAGGCTCCACTGTTCATCTTATGACTCAGGTTCTTTTAGCCTTCATTATTCCATCATCCTCTCAGGACTCCTCAGGTATCATATCATTCCATATAGTTCAGTCAGAACATAGCCACAGAATTAACCTTTTGATCAGGTGTCATTTTGCTTTTGAATTCCTCCAGCAATTCAGCTTGCCCAGTACATGCTGTTTTTTGTTCCCTTTTGGAAACACTCCTTATTTGACAGCTGCCCTCTGTGTCTTTGTTCTTTTCTCTTATTTCCTACCATCCCTTCAGGATTTCCAGCCTGAATGACCAATTTGTGGCACTGTTATAAAACTGTTGCAGTTGTCTCTGCATATTGTCCATTTTATTCCTGAAGAACTGTTTTCTTGGGACTGAACACAGGATGTCATATATTGCATTAGACACTGCTGTTTAGGGAAATGAATTTCAGCCTAAATGCTTAGTTTTAAGAATGGATCTGTAGTCAGAAGCCTACATGCATTTGACTGATTTCTTGCTGAATGACACACCCATTTCCTATCCTAAATGAAAAGAAAATCAAAGGAGAGAGTTCAGAACAATCCACAAGGAATTATAACTGTTACAGCCATGTCTTAAAATTATGGTACTATCCAGGTCAGTAAGATGCTGCCTTAGAGTCAAGAATAAAATAGCACCATCTTCACAAAAAGGCAGAATTCAGAAATCTCTCAATATTATGAGTAAATGAGGATGATCTCAATCCATAATTTCCCTTCGAACTGCAGTTGCCTTATTTTATCCTTTTATGTATCAGGAGTACACGACAACTCAAGGGAGCTGAAAGAATGTTTCAAAGAGTTTTTATTCTTGTACATGCTGCAGTTTACCCATGGCTTGTGGTCAGATGGTTTACTTCTATAGGAAACTGTGTGCTACTCTCCACTTGTCTATGCCGAAGACAACATATGCCAATATATTTCCATTTCTTTTTATCAAAAGAGACCTACCATAATCAGGAAATTGACTGTGGAAATGGATCTGAACTAGAAAATATAATGAAAGCAAAATATCAGAATTAGATCAGAAAGGTTGTACACAGTGCTGTTACCTTAGCAGCACTTCAAAGAAAGAAATTAAAAGTAACCTAGAAAAAGATTCATATTTTGTCCATTCCTCACTTTTGCCACAGTGCACTCCAAGCAGCAGTCAGCAGCTGCTGCCAGCAGATAGCTTTTTACTTTACTGAGTTACCTGAACTCTCCATAGTCTCTGCTTGTGCCTCCACCTTTTCATACAGGTATCTTGAAGTCTTACAGAAAATGTAGAGCATGTTTAGAGGCAGAGAGAGAGCCTAATAGGAGCCACTCTGCCATAAGTTTATTTGTGGAAGAGAACCTTGTTGCTACTATGGGCTTCTCCAATGGAGGCCTTTTATATCTAGTAGTTTCCTAAAAAACAGGTTTTGAGAGCTGACTGTCTTGGTTCCTAAGATTGTATGAGAGGGCATGTATGTGTGCTGCAGATAAGAGACCAAATACTTTTCACAGTGCAAAGAGTTCAGGGGAATTTCAGCATTCGTTTTGGTTTTATCTTATTCTTTGAGGTTCACAGAAAGCCCAGCATGCTTTGTACACTGCTGACCTGTGATAAGTACTGAACATCTGATTTGCCTCCATATTACTGTGGATGGAAATAACTTCCCTGTTACAAATCAAAGCAGCCCCTATTGTAGATTGCAAATCTACCTTTCACTGTACTTCCTACCTTTGCTCCTAATTATTTCATTCCCTCTCATCTGTATTTTGCCTCATTAAATATTCTTCAGTGACTTGATCATTCTCCTCCTTTGTATTATATGGAGAAAAGAAATATCCCATATCGTAGTACCGACAACCTTCTGTAGAACACAGGTTGATCTCTGCTGTTATACGTAACTGTCTGTAAGTTAGTGTGGGCCTGACTTTCATATGCTTTCATATTCAGTGACACTTTGCTGTTCATTTTTAAAGGAGACAGTGAGTGAAATGAAAGAAAAGAATTGACACAACTGAACAGAAATTGCCTGAATACAGTAATTTTGTATAATGGAAAAAAGCTCCAGGTTTATGCATATTCTCAGTAGGAAAGCTTTCTATTTTCCTGATTGTCATGCTTCCAACACTGCCTGTCAAAATGGACTGTCTTGTAACCAATGAAATGGAAACATTCATGACACACAGGATATCTGTCAGTATTCCTGTGTACTCAGTAAGTGAGTGCACTTTGGCAGTGGGGTCAGTGTTCAGACCGTGACAATCCTATAGTACTTCCTCATTACAAATGTGTCTCTATGATTTGAAGATGTCAGCACATTTGTCTTTTTTATTTTGATCTAAAATTTCAGGAGAAACATGTTCTGTTCGCATGAATGAGTGTCTAGACAGACCCTGTTGGAACGGAGGAACCTGTGAGGAGGACATAAATGGCTTCAAATGCAATTGCCCCTTTGGTAAGCATTTAGAGTTTTTATACAATTGCTAGTTTGGTATAATGTATGAGTTCTGCATTTGTTACTCGGGTGCTATGATGTCTTGTATGATGAAAGCATTTTGCTTCTGTTTTGAAAGTTAAAGAGCTAGTTATTTAGACTACTAAGGGAAAGTTTCCTCAGTAAGTGTCCATGACAATTTGTGTAGGTCTGATTTTTATAGGTAGTGGATTACTTCGATCAAAATGTGCTTTTAGTACTGGAACATACTGGTGAAGGAATGACAGAACTGGACATTTTCAATTATATAGTGTCTATCTATGTAGACACATTGTAGCAACACATGCCTTAAAAAAAGTGTAGGTTTTAGCCACCAAAACATGTTAAAACTGAGCAAGCATCCAAAATACTAGTCTGTGGAATCCTGTTATGCTGGCCACATTGCTCATACCTAGAAGACTGAACACTGCTCTAAAGTACATATGACCTCAATCTACTTGCCTGAGTATGTATACTTTGTGCCATGTGAAGTCCCCTTAAGTATCCAAGGTACTGCATGAGTCTAGAAGATACAGTACAGTATAAAAGGGACGTCCATAATGAATCAGGCCAAGGTGGCAACTGAACTAAGCACATAATGTAAAAAGACATAGCAAAATAGAAGGAGAAAAATAGTGTTGAAGATTTTGCTTTGCTAATTATATATACACTGTATAATTCGGAATTTTGTATGTTACTGTAGGGTGACTAAGAAAACATAGAAAAGTGTGGGTTAGAAATTCCTTAGACCAGGATCAGAAGGCTTTCTCTGTATTTGTAATCTAATTATGGCCAATGGGGTAGACATTCAGCAACTGGTAAGTTAATTCATAAATATGGATAAGAAATTACTGATAAATTCTAAAAAGGTTTTTGGTTTTGACGTGTTTATTAGCTCATTACTATGGAAAATAAGGTCAGAAAAACAAATTTTATACAGTTGTGGTCTAAGAAGGCTTACAGTATTTGGGTGTTTTGAAGAGAAACTTATAGTGATCAGTAAAACCTGGGAATGTCAGAGAACTAAAAGACAAGTCTCCAACCATCCCTCTGAAGCAAAGCAACTGATTTTAAGAGGACTTTCAAGTACTTAATATCAAGAGATCCTTAATTGTTTTAAGCGTGGTATCTTGCTAAGTTGGGAACTGAAGACAATATTGAGTTATATCTTCAAAGGTAAGATGATGTTTGTTGCTTCACTGGGACAAATTTAAGCATGTGTTCAAGTGTTTTACTTGAGGTGGGTAGACAAAAGGCTGTAACTAAACTTTAACAAAACCATTATCTCCTTTGTTCTTGTGAGATGGAGATTCTCACATTCAAAGCACTGCTTTTCTATCCCATGTGAAACTCTCATTGGTGTTCACTAACACTTTCATGTACAGTGGATTTCAGAGAGAAGCATCCTGTACCTCCTTCCACAGATCTGAAGAGATCTCTAACACAGCAGAATGTCTGTCAGTGTTAGGAAAGAAAAGTGTTGTGACACTGTCTTAGAAGGCCTTTTGTGCTTCTTACTTTAAAGTCAGTCACTCTGTAGACAGGTCTTCTCCAATTAATTTTTATTATAATTCTGTGTGTCTTAGGTGCATGTATGGTTTAAGTGTCTGTTACTGTTCATTCCTTTGTGTTGTGTCTGTGACATTAATCCAGGTATTCATCTGGAACAATGATGTTTGTGTAATGGACACATACACACTAGAAACTGTGAGTTTCATTCTGTTGACTCTACTAAAATGCTGTGCCATAGCAGTGTTTATTCATCATCATCAGTCAAAGGATCAAGTAACTCACAGTGAACCAGCAGTTATCTGTAGAAATGATCAGTTAGTTTCCAGAAGAGTTAAAATTTTCTGTATTACTGTATGCAGCTACATTATTAATACAATGGCAAGCTGATCAGAGAGAGGGGAAATGTTGTGGTGATGTGCATACCTAACAATGAGCTGAAAAGAGGAGAATTTTAATCCAAATGCGATAGAGATTCCCTTTGTGTCTTTGGGTAAATTAATTAATATCCCAGTTCATATTTTCTAAATGAAGGTTTAGATAAACAAATGTAACCATCTCACAAAGATACTGCAGTGATTAAACAGATAATGTCTGTAAATTGCCTGAAAACAATAGTCCCTATGTTAGCTTGGTTCTAACGAAAGTATCACTTTGAAAGATGAGACAGTTAACTGGATCTAATCCTTACATGAAAAAAGACAGTTTATACTTTTCATTGACAAGCAGTGTCATACAGGATTTCTGAAAAAGAAAAATAGGTTTTGCTTATCACAGGATCTGTCATTGCTGGCCTTTAGCAGGTAAGTAACACCAAATGAATAATAAAAACATTGAATAGATCACATGTATTCAGTAACAAGATACAAAGGAGCACAGAGACTTTGGTTATGCCCCAGTGATCTAGTTCTTGTAAATGACAATACTTGTATCTGCAACTGTCTGTCTGACTAGATCACCAATAACTTGTTTCTCACTGCCAGTTTTTCTTTGGAATGCATTTTTATTTATTAGATAGGTAGCTGTTACCTTTCCACTTCTCTGCTTCGCTTGCTGTTGTGTGAGAGTCTCTGGCTACATCTTATTTTCAGGTGCACAGTGATGTGTTCCCAAATTAGACCTCTCAATATTATCAAATAGCTACAAATAATGAATGTAAAGAGCTTTCTCCTATATACAGTGGAAGTTCTATTTCTGTTTTTTGGTTTTTTTTTTTACTTTAAATTATTACTTTACAGGGAATTGTAACTATTTTACTGGATACAGCTTAAGACACCTTTGCTGGGCAAGAAATATGTCAGTAGCTTGTACACATGATATATAGTCTTGTATCTGGAAATGCATAACTGCCCAACAAGAATGCAAACATGATGGATTAAAGGCTGGATTCTTCACTGCACTGTTTGATGTAGACATTTGGTTAGGTCTGAAGAAAGTAAGATAATTATCCTGATTAAGAACCAAGGATCATTAGCTCAACAAGAAAGCTATGCTGATAGTTAATGCTGCTTCTGATACTGAAGTAAGTTCTTTCAGATAGTGTCTTTTAATGAAGTACTATGATTATGAAGTGCAGAGCTACTAACACATTGCCATTGGCTGGAGTTAAGAGAGTTCTACTGTCAAAGAAGCAGTAGACTGATCAAACTGCTTCTGATTGAGGCTCGTGGTCTTTCATTTGTATTTTATTTAAAGAAGAGTTTGAAGTGGGAAATGCATGTAGAATGAACAGTGAGACCTCTGGTTTATGAAGGCAATCCTCCAACAGACCAAGCTTCAGTCTGTCATGTTTATGTCTGTATGAACTTTCCAAGACAGAATCTATGTTTAGAAATTGTCATAAATGCACTTGTGAAGATCTCAATACTTTTTCCAATGGAAATTCCGAAGTTACTGGGTTTTTTCCATCACCAGTAGTCACTGTGTTAACAGAAACCAAGGCACACTAACATCGCACACTTCTGTAATTAGTATACAGAAAATACTGAACCCATACTGTTTCAGGCAGCCAAATGAGAATTTTCTTACAGTACTGATGTTCTTCAGTGAATTAAATGTGTATATTATGTTTCAAAAGACAGAACTGTTTGAATTTAGCACAGCACCTGCACTTTTCAGTGAGAGCACAGATTTCTGTTCCTTTCGAGAAAAATCTAAAAAAATTGATCTAAAAATAGATGGATTAAAGTTTTTGCTAAGTGTAGGAAATATATTTCCTATTTCTTGAATGATCTGTGATACTGCTATAATTTTTAATTACTCTGTGAAATATAGATGAAAAACTTATTTGCATCAGTCACAAAAATAAGAGACCTTGATGCCATGCAAAATTGCAAGCATCTTCTTCATTTCTGTCACTACTAAATAAACCATAAATTGACAGGAAACTTCAATAGGAGGCTTCCAAAATAAAATCTAATTGCTGGAATATTTGTGCTATAAATGACCATTAAAACAAAAGTGAGTAATACCAGAATAATTCTTACTCATCTAAAACAACAAAATGATTTTTTTTTAAGAGCTTTAGAATAGTAAATACACAGCACAAAAAATTAAATGTAGCTGTGGAAAACAACTTATCACATAAAAATATTTAAGTAAAGAAGACACATTGATAAATGTAAAGCATTACAATAATAATGAAATTAAAATTGTTAAAAAATGCTTATTATTTTTAGAGCTTCAGTTCTTCTCTCTTTAATGCAAATATGTCCTGTTACTGAAATTTGAAATTTTCACTATTTTTACTGAATTCTTACTTTACTGATTCACATTTCATACCTCATTTGTGCAGAAAACATTCTCTCTAAAATATGAGTAGGTGTGTCTTCTCTGTCTAAATGCCAGAAAAATAGATTATCTCTGAAAACTTCACTGAACCTGTTAGTTGAACCTCAGTATTAATCCTTCTGATGGCTCAAGAGATTAGCCTAGCTGGACACACTGGTGAACAGAAAAGTTCTGCAGTAACAACAGTAGCACAAATACTGAAGTACTACTTTGACTCATTGATAGTTCATATAGTACCTCTTTTGTGAAGTCATGTTTTAAACCTCATACAAAACCATAAAATCATAATTATTCCCAAACCTTTTTTTAAAAAAAAAAACTTTGAAAAATTCAGAGTTTTTCAAAAGAAAAACCTCACTTTTTTAATGTAGGAAATAATAAGTGTGTAGTAAGAGGAAAATTAGCAGATCTATCATTATGTCTGTTGTATCTCAGTTGAAATGAGTCAAACTTGTAAGTTTGCACATGTGAACGTTATGTAATAAAGTATGATAAACATCCTTTGTGGTGTGTTATAGCCATTCGTGATGCCAAAACTTACATATAGTGTTACACTTTATGAAATCCCTTTGTTGTTTTCCACTGAGCGTAACGTGTTCATATAAACATGTTCAGTATATTCCTAGAAGAAAAACCTTGAGGGGATATAAGAACAATTTTAAAATCAAAGAAAAGAGATTTAATAAAATGTATGCTTTTTGAATATAAATGTCTTCAAGACCTTCAATAATTTGTACTGCACGTTTACATGTTTTTAAAGTAGAATGTAGCTGGAATAAGTACACAGCAACCACATACTGCTGAAATATTTAAATATGCCATGTAAGAATTCAGTACTGTGTAATAGAGAAGTTCATAAATACTTGAACTCTTACTCCTAGAAAACTATAATTTGGGGTAATTATGATGGATTCCTTTTTAATCTGCCTGTCCAGTCTCAAAGACGCAACTGACTTGGTAGGGTTAAATATGACAGCAAACTTTTTTCATTCCAAAAGGAAACCCCACATTTTAGAAACTAAGAGAACACCAGTAAGGAAATTCATCTATAAAAGCTGAAAGGACGCATGGCCCGAGGGCTAAAGCAATGAACTTTGGTTTAGGAAATCTGCTGCAAGTTCTACATTGCTCTGGAGTGAATTTTTACGCAATACATTTAATACCACAAGTCAGTAAAAGAATTGATTCTGTTGGTACAATGTACAGAACCATGCTGATGGCAGAAAGTTTTGACGTGAGGTTTCTGATCACTGGCTTCTGCTCATCCAAATCTGAATTCTGACTCTAATCTTCACCTGGATCCTTGGTGCCAGTTCAGGTGTGAATTCTCTCTCTAGACAGCTACCCATATCTACCTCAAATACTTTTGTATCCCACACAGTCAATTACAAATGACAAAAAAAAAGACCATTTTTAGTTTTACTTTCAAACTTACATATACAGTTCCTCCATCCTTGAGAAGCAGGGTTGCTCTTCCTTGTTAAGAAATCAGAAAAACTGTATGTATTTAGCAAATCTAAAATATATGCATTTAACTTGTATATACTAATTTTATTGAAATATACTTAATGCTCTGGTAGTTACTGTCACATAATTCATTATCTTAATATGTTATCAATTTTAACACTATTATTTTATATGACAAGTCTCCTTTCATCAGCTTTAAAAAGAATTCATTAAAATCATCTATAGTATAGTTGTGGTATTTCTTAGAAATTATTCCAGTACTCCATGCTGCAGTTGATAAGATATTGTCAGTAAATACAAAAAAATGAAGTAATTTAATCATACAAATCATTAATTCATGTAAATATACCTCAGCATTGCTGGAAACCTGACGTAACCAGAGTCTTAACTTTTAAAAATACGTATCTAGAGAAGGCTCTTTCCTTGTAACCATTTAGGTTTGCTTGTTACCAGGTATTTTTTCTGTGGGCTGTTATTTACTTTTTTTTTTTTTATTTCTCTGTACTATATTCTAATTTTGTATCACAGTGTAAGAACCCCATCCATCAAAAGGTGCAGATTACTTTAAGTAATGCACTCTTGTGGGACTCTACTATTGTGATAGAGCGCAAATTTGTGCATCTCATGATAAGATACAGGACAAAAATGAATAAAATGGAATTGGACAATGTCATTACATACTGTATGACCTCATTACATGATTCGTTTTGCCTCTGTGTCGAAGATATACATAGCTTTCACGTAAACACTGTAACCATCTTTTGAAAGTGTTTAACAGGAAAGTAATGTTTGAATTGTATAACTTAGGTTACTGGTTACCGCTAGTATGGCTTTTGGTATGATCTGATGACTGTATACAAGCATTATATTTGAACTTTAGCTTTTTAGATAACAGTATTTCCATTTAGCTGATCAACAGTATTAGCTGATAATGGATTAGTGCATAATGATTATCAACAGTGCATTTCTTCAAGGTAATTTTTTTTTATAATGCTAAGAACTGCATCCTTTTATAGAGCTTTCTTTTCTGGGTCATAGGATATACCATCTGAACACCATCTATGTATATACCTTTATCTCTCTATCTATAACTTTCTAAATGGTATATATTTCTATATCAGTATCTTTCTAACAGTAGCTTCTGGAAAAGTGAACTCTGCCTCCTCTCAATGTATGGACCATTGTGGACAGACTGAATGACATTGGCAGTGTTTGAGTGGCATTTCGTACATGAGTTTATTGTTCACAGGCAGATTTCCAGTCTTCATAGAGGAAGGGTCATGACTTTGGAACTTATCATCAGACACACAATGAAAAAGCTAAAACAAAAAGTTGAGGCACACGAAATTCATTAGTCATATTCTAGATATGTAGGATGGACCGGTTTAGAGGTTTTGGTTGCGCAAAGTTGTTGGATGTCCATAGCAAGTTGCAGGGTGGCTTCTGAGAGAAGAGGCCGCGGCTGCCTTATGCTGGGGAGAGTCTTATCCTGAAGGACTGCAGCCCTGGAGACGATCCATGATAGAGCAGGTTTACCCTGAAGGACTGCAGCCTGTGGGGAAGACCGACAGTAGAGCATGGGAAAAGCATGAGAGGCAAGGAGCAGCAGAGAGGAGCTGTTATGGATTGACCACAACCCCTACTACTGTGTGCTGTTTAGTGGGAGGAGGTAAACAAGTCAGGAATAAAAGAGTGAAGTTGAGACTGGGAAAAAGCAGGGAGAGGGTTAGGTGGAAGATGTTTTCGTTTTTGTCATTGCTTGTCATCTGCTTTTAATTGACAATACATTAATTTTCTCCAAGTTGAGTCTGTTCAGCCCATGATGCTTATGGGTAAGTGATCTCCATGTCCTTATCTCAATTCAAGATTTTTCATCTTATTTTCTCCCGCCATCCTTTTGAGGGTGGAGGTGGGCGGAGGTCAGGCAGCCATCCAAGGTGAACCTACCACACACCTACACGCACCAGTCTTGGGGATTAACACATTTAATAAAAAGAAAAGTAAATCCAGGAACCTTCAGTATTTTAACCTTCTCAAGTATGTCTTGCACCTAAGAACAAAGTTACTAATAAAAGAGTTCTAAAATATTTAAATCTAGGTTATCCAGTAATAGAATTAACATGAAGAATTCTGTTTAAGATTCTTGAAATATGGTGAAAGCATCATAACAATAGGCCCTATAAGTGGGGTGGAAAGGCCCTAGATAAATCTGCTCAGTACTTTGACAGAAACAAGAGCTGCAGTTCTGGCAGATATACCTGGAAGGTAGAACTGGAAAAGTAAGTAATTCGGAGGAGTCTAAAATCTGTGTTCCAACACAGAAAGTCTTCCATTGTTAAATAATACCTTCTGGAAAGATGTTTTTCATCAATTCTGTAGGAAGAAACTCCTACCTCTTTCACTAGGGCAGAGAAAACCTCCAGCCAGAGCCAGAACTAAAAGTGCTAAGGAAAAAATGATAGGCACTAAGCAATATGTCTCTTACCATCACTCACTGTCTGTATGTGACCTTTTTAATCCGAAACATAAGGACTGATCACTATTGATTAATTTTTATTCTGAATTCAGCATAATGAAAGCACAACATAATGCCATCTTCATCAATGGAAGGAGTGGCAGAGGAAATTTCAGTGCTGATATATACACAGCTAGCATATGATACTTGATTTAATATGTGATGTTGGAGCTAACGTGGTGTTGGCTTCGTACGGAGTGGATGTAATTCTTCACGCAGTCTGTCGAGAAAACTGAAGGGCAGATGACTGATGAGGAGGCCATAAAGGACAATATTTGAACCAATGTTGTGTTCCACGATTGGCTAAGATCAATGTGTTCATAAGACATTTTAGGTATCAGTGAATCAGCACTTTTAGTAGAAAAAAAGTCAGTGGAAAGTGTTAGGTCTGCTCTTGTTCCAAAAAACAACATGCACACTTTCAAAACTCATGGATTCATTGCCTGTATATTTTACTGCATCATACTGCATCATAGCTTCATTGTACATTGTCCTTCTTTTATGTGGCTTAGGCTTCAGATAGTTTTTTTTTTGCCCCTAATGTTTTTTGTCATTTTGACAATTTATATTGCTAATTGATTTTTTTTTTTTTCCATTTAAGTTTGTTCTACATTTGTCGCTTTTGGTTGTTTTCTGAATATGTGCCACTTGTTGTCCTTCCCATTCTGCCCCAATGGTATTTAACACTACTTCTGTTTGATGATAATATTTAGAAACTCTTATTTGTTCCTTAAATAGACTAATTAAACTTTTATTATTTCTTGCAGGCAGGCTAGGTAGCAAGCTTTTTTTTTTCACTTTGTCACCTGGGTATTTGTGTTCCCTTTCAGATTAACTTGATACTTATTTGTTATTTAAATAATTTAAGCATTTTAAAGTTTGGGGGACTGTTTATGCATGTTTTTTCTTCCTTTAGTTTACTGTAGGTAAAACATTGTCTAGAATGCCATAATAGTCTTCTATGGAGTCAGTGACTAACTCTTTTACTCACCTTTCTCTTTTAATCTTTCAGCTAGATGAGTGTAGGAGAAAAATGGAAGTTTTCATTTTTGTATGTTTCAGTGTAGATGAATATGCCATTAGTCATTGCTTGCATCTCAAAAGTTTGAAACGTAGCATCTTGTTTTGGAAAAAATAAAACCATGAATGACTTGAGGAAGATTAATTTATTGAAATAACATAAAGTCTAAGCAGCAGCTAAATAAAATTGCAGCAACAAAAAGATTTCTAACCCAGCTGTTTCCATGACAACTTCCCTTCTCAGAGTTTCAAAACTCATTTCCGCATTACTCCTGTGCTTCTCATCACTTTCATTGTACCTTATTTGAATAGATATTTCTATTTTGTCCATATAAGAAAGTCAGGTGAAACACATGATAGAAGATATTTCTTTATTAGTATTATAATAGTGTCTGTGATGCCTGATTTATACTGGGGACAATTATACAATGTACTTTAGGTATGTGTTTTCCTTTTACAGTAACATAGGCATTAATCTGATACAAAAAGTGCAGTGTTTGTTTTTTAAATGGAATCATCATTGTTGTGAATGAGATAGGAAATGGTTGGATATATTAAGTATTGCTTTCCCTATTTTGTAGTTGTAGAGACAACATGAACACAGGTGAAATAGATCAACATTTTGCTACAGGTACAAGTCTCTTGTACTGGAACTTAAACTGAGACAGCTTAGATTTAGAAAATAAAAGTTTTAGAAAATAAAAGTTTTAGACAGCTGAAGGTAGATGAGATTAGATGAAGTGATTTTCTCTGTGACTAGAGACACTGCAGTAAAAGTGGACAGAGGCCTCTTTAACCTTATTCTGACAACTTTCTTCCATCTTAACAACTGAATTTTGGGGATTTTTTTTTTTTATTCACACAGATTACTTCATTGTTATTCTCATTACACCTTTAAGGTTCCCAAAAGTGTTCATCTACTTTAATAAAGCACAATTTTTTTGTATAATCAACTCATCGAATCTGACAAGTGGAAAATGTGTATATATTACAGCTTAATGTGAATCATCAAAGAAATAATGTGGGAAGTGCAGTGGGACGGTAAGGGCAGAATTGCAGTCCCTATACAACAGTGAAAATAAGCTGTAATAAGGCACCATTAAAAAGTTAAATAAAATGAAACCTCAGAAAAGCTCCCACACAATTTTATTAAGTTCAACATCATAACATTGTTTTTAAAGAATAACGTAGGACAGCAGTTAAAAGCTACTGCCTGAATTGTTGAAGTACACCAACGTCTGAGGCAAACTGCACACTCACTGCATATGTTATACCGTCCACAACTGAAAATTAAAATTTAAACTTCTTAATAGTTAAGTTTTTGCAGCAGCCAAATTACAGTCTATGCCACCCACATTATTAGTCAGTTGTTTCATCCAGCCTTAGTAGGCAGTCCTTGAAGTAAAGTACTCAGGCCAAACACAACCACATAGACCTTACACCAGATTTACACAGTTCACTTACTTTAATGACAATACAGCAGTGCTGATTTAATTGGCGATGAAATTAAGGCTAGCAGTGATCAGTTTGGCATACCTGTTTCTGAAGAAAACAGCACTGCACAACTCACTGGGTTTTACTACAGTGTTATGTACCCAAACTTGGAGCAGCTCTACGCATGCTACTAGTCATACTCAACTTTAAGGATTAAGTTACCTGATTGAATTGGGATTCCTTTGCAAAGCTGTTTGATTTGAGCACAAAATATTTCACTTTTCTTTAACGTAAGAACCAGTTGTGTCGACTACCCTTCATTTTGTATTTTCTTAAATAGCCTGTGCATCTTAGACAACATGTTAGTCTATGCACCATCTGCTTTGGTGTATTTTTCTTTGGTTGCAGACTGACTTTTTTAAACACATGGTATCTTATTGATATTTTTCGTAAATAAGGTTCAATATAACTTAAAACATTCTTGGTCATTTGTATAGTTTCAGTTTGGGGTTTGTAGGTTTCTTGCAATCCCTAGAATTTCACGTTTCATATCAATAATAAAAACATACTTGTATAAACACAAACTCATTTGTAGAATACATGTATAAAATATCTTTATCTGTTATTCATATCTATTTATGACTGTTAATGTAAGTAATCAAACTTGCTTATGGAAATTTACTTGATTTCACAAACAAAACTATAGCTTGATGAAAAAGGTCTTTATGTAATTCCTCAGGGAAATACTTAAAAACAAAGCACACTGCCTTTTATCTTTTCCATAGGTGATGAATTTTTCTCATTGGGAACAAGATTGTGAGATGTTTCTTTTGCTAAACTCTACATTAAATTATTTACTTACCTTGACCATAGTTTTCTTTTATCTTCCTTAATATATTTTTTTAAATTAAATGAAAAATACGGTTTTATTTGCTTGAGTCTGTGTGATAAACCATGCTGTACTTCATGGAAATGTCACTCTGTATTATTTATATGCCTTCTTTTATTACACTACTTATATTCCTGTATGACAACGCACCCCTGCCACATTTTTTCACTTCTTAATTGTTTATGACTTGAAATTGGTAACAGGGATGAGAAAAGGTACTTCATATCCTTGCAGATAAACTTTGAGTGGCAAGTTTGTCTTTGCTGGACACTTAACGCATGACAAAAAGTTAATCCATTCCAGTTAGCACTGCAGAACATCTGTTTGGACTTCTAGTCTGTTATCATAATTAGAAATGGTTATTCTCTCCAGCATGTTTCAGATAAACTGTGGTTAGACAGGAAATTGGCTATCTGGTTATTTTTTTCCACATAGCAGGCAAGAATCCAGTGCACAACCCATCTGCAAGTAGTCTGTGAATGCACTCAGCAGCTTGCTTCCTCAAGCTTCTAACTCAGGCTGTGCCAGCTGAGTCAGCTGGACTTTCAGAGAACAAAAAGCATGCCTCTTGCAGCTGGATGGGGAGTCTGCACATCAACAGTTTCACACAGTACAGATTGCATATAATCCCAAGAGAAATACTCAGTTTTGCTAACTGGGATTTAGTAAAAAAGTGCTGTTATTTGGACTTCTTGGAACAAGTCAGATTTCTTTTTTCAACCAAGTCCATTTAACTTTCTTCCCATGGAATTAACTTCCCTGTCACCCAAAACAAACCTTCACATTGTTTTTTATCTCTATTGTTTTTTGCTGGGATGGAGTTAATGTTCTTCATAGCACCTCATATGATGCAGTGTTTTGGATTTGTAACCAAACAGTGTGGATAACATACCAGTGTTTCTTGCTAAGCAGTGCTTGCACAGCATGAAGGCCTTTTCTCTTTTCTCACACTGCTCTGCTGGAGAGTAGGCTGGGGGTGCACAAGAAGTTGGGAGGGAACACAGCTAGGACAGCTGACCCCAACTGACCAAGGGAATATCCTGTGCCATATGATGTTATGTTCATCAAAATAAAGCAGCATGGAAAAGGCAGAAGGGGGAGGCCGTTTAGAGTTAGGACATTTGTTTTCCCAAGTAATCATTAGATGTGATGGAGCCCTGCTTTCCTGGAGATGGCTGAACACCAACCTGTTGGCGGGAAGTAGTGAATGAATTCCTTGTTTTGCTTTGCTTGCATGGACAGCTTTAGCTTTCCCTATTAAACAGTCTTTATCTCAACCCATGATTTTTTCATGCTGGTGCCCTTCCAATTCTCTCCCTCAACCCACTGTGGGGGAGTGTGCAAGTGACTGTGTCTGGCTAAGCTCCCCACTGGCATTAACCGACCACATTACTGTATCTATCTTTTCATCCATTTTTTGTTCCTTTCGCTCAGGACTCTCTCATGAAGTGTGTAAAACAGATGATACTCACACAGAAAAAAAAATAAATTACTCAATATTGTGTCTTATTTTTCCTCTAAAGCTATATTTCATTTATTAGGTTTTATTGAAACCATGTCCTCAAGAGTTACTGTTTTTTTTTCTTGTTGTTGTTTTTTTTTTTTTTTTTTTTTTTAATATATGCCTGAATATTCTTCTCTAAAATTTGTCAGATTTCGTCCAAATCTTCCTGAATCTAGGTCAGATAAAACATAGCATCTGTCACACTTCTTCATCCTTTCTCAAAGATTTCAATAATGTATCAATTCCAGTGCAACATTAATTAAATTATCTTTTATTCTATTTTTTTTGAGATGTCTACGTACGCTAAAAGCCACCTTCTCCAATAATGGTAGTTCTTTCATACAGTGTTGGAATACAGCTCATTAGGTATAGAACTGCAAAAAACCTGCCAAAAATATCCGCTTTTCCTTCCTAGGATTAGCAATCCCCTCAGTAATGTCCAAAGTGTCAATATCAATGCTTCAAATGAAGTTTGCGGTTTTCAACACATGACCATAATCATGTCCATTCAGCTACTAGACGTGTATTAGTGATGGATTCACGTAATGTTTAGGGGGTTTTGTTTGGTTGTTTGTTGTTGAGTTTTTTGCTCTTTACTATCAGCTCTTCTCTAGGATCTACAGTCACACTACTAAAAAAAACCCCAAACCCTCCCACAAAAACCCAAACCAAAAAAACCCATAAATTCATCTACAACTCTTTATCTACTATGAATAAAAGGGGAGTTGGCACTGGGGGGGAATCTTCTTTGGCCATTTACAATCTCCGAAATTCATCCTGAGAGCTTAGTTCTTTATACACAGACATTACTGATGTCACCCAGGAACTGAAGGTGTCTGCCTGAAAGTAAAATTCTGTTCTGATCTCTTCAGTTAGGTACTGCATTCATAGTTGGTGCTAGGATTTGTTTATCTTAGCAAAATATGGAAGTCTAAACTGTCCTTGCTATAACTGGCACATCATTCGGAGAAAATATTATTCATAAGAACTTTAATGCTTATCCTTGTTATATATTTTAGGATTCCCCCTTAGTGGATGTTTAACTCTTCAAAGTACGTATTTTTTTTCCTCATGCTTACGTTATACTTTATTTCATTCCAAGAGATTTTCAATTTCTTCTTCAAAAACATCCTAGTAAATTGCCAGTGCATCCTCAGTTATCGTAGTCTGCCACATGCACTGTTCGCAAAAGCAGTTCTTGTATTTCAGAAATTATTCTTTGCGGAAAAAGGCATGCTTAGATTTCTTAAGCAATTTTCTTTGGCTCATAGATAGCCCAACCAAAAATCTCAAAAATAGATCTCAAACAAAAGCCTTCCTTATTTCTTCTTCCCTCCTTTCCGCTCCGGGTAAAAACTTCTACAATACAGTATCTGCATTCTTAGCTACTCTAGTCAAAAGGTTAAAGATGTGACTTGGTGAGAACTGAGGCAGAACTTTAAACCTTCATGCCATATATTCTATCCAAAATTTACCCATCCAGCTCTTTTGGGCTAGTCCTTCAATTTCCAACTCTACATTAAGCATAAGAAGAAAGGCACTTTTCAGCAACTGGTTTAACTGTTTTACCTGGGATAGACAAAGGTTCGGGAGTTCTATCTGTATATTCACGACATAACTTACAATCTTATCTTGCCAATGGAATTTGAGTCCCATTTCACATAGTGTTTTAAATGTCTACATAAAGTGCTGATTCACAATCCAGAAATGCCTTTGTTTTTGCACCATTGATGTGAAGGAAGACTAGATCAGCTGTATGATGTAAATCTGCACTGTAAATATTTATGGCTAACACAAACCCATTCTTGATTGTTAATAACCCAAAATCTGCTCTTCTCAAATATATCTCCAATTTAGTTGTCCTTTTTACTTTTTAAAGGACACATGTTGGAAAGGTATATTAATGAAATAAATAAACAGCTTTATCTTCTCACCCTTTTTGCTTGGAAGTAAACAGCATATGTAAGGTAAAAAAACATGACATAGGTATCATACTGTATTACCGAGAGCTGAAGGACTGATAGCAGTATTTGTGTATTATGACATCTTTATCATAGACTAATTTTTTGGCATTTAAAATATCATGCCTAATTTTAGCCACATGAAGGACAAAATCCCACATGAATTCTCCACTGTGTTAGAAGAGGAGAGCTAATGGTAAAGCTTTACACTCATTGGAAGCATCAGAACTCAACTTTCACTTTCATGGAATATATAGGAATAGCACTTTTAGACTTGTGACTTGTTTGAATTTGAAATTAGTGAATTTAATGGGCATTTTTCATGCATACAAGCAAAAAGCATTACATAAGGTTCACTTCATAAAGAACATTCATATAAAGTTTATTTTATAAAGATATGATAAACCTAAGAATATTTCTTAGGCTCCATTTTCTGATTTTAATTATCTAACAAATTTATAACAAAGAGAACTTTTTAGAAAGTTAAAAAGAACATATTTTTGTATACGTTTTAGCATATGAAATACTATCTTGCTTTGGAAGGAGAAATTAACAGCCAAGACTTCAAAGAAATAATGAGTCTCGACATTTCATTGAAAGCCTTATTGGAATTTAGAGAAGAAAATAGCATAATCTTACATTTCATCAAGATTTATACCTAATACAAAAGATAGGCTATCAGGACATGTATTAAGTTGAATACATTAGCTATCTTGCTGCCTTTTATAAAGGCAGCTGGTTTTCAGGACATTTGGAGGAATATCAGCAAAAAGTGGCAATTTTTGTAATGTTGCTGTCATTCATGAAGGTGTATTGATCAGATAATCACAGTTGCTAGCTGTGCCTGTGAGGAGTCAAATAATTATTTATTCTACTTAATGAAATCCACAGAAATCAAGAGCTATACTAAATGTCTTCTAATTATTCATTCTCTACAGAAGAATTAATGTATTTCAAGTCAACAAAAGACCAGTCATTACGAACCAAACTTGATTATTCAGTGAAATGCACGTGAGATGCCTCCAGAACAATCCTGAAAGCAATGGAAAAAAAATTATGAGTGAGTTAATTAGGTTTCTTGAGGAAGTACCTCCTGTCATGTTGTAACTGGTATTTAGACTTCTTATTCTTTACACTTAAAATACCCTGTGGTTTAACTGATCTTCAGATTAGTGATAGAAGTCAGAAAGGTCTTAACAGCATTTCACTTTTATACTTTGAGACACTTGAAACCTATTTAAAAGTCTGTTTTTCTCAGAAAATTGCTCCAAAAGAATAGCCTGTAGAAAACAATGAAGATTGTCACTATCATGAAATACATGCTTCACTCCTCCTTCCTGCCTCCAAAACACCACCAGCCCTAGTAATACTAGAGGGAGGTTGCTTGGTCACAAAAGACTAAGTAACACAGTAGTGTGCCTACATATTGGGAATTTTTTATGTTGTACGTAACTGGTTTTATTGCAGTATTTATTTACATGGGAAAAATAGAACAAGTGTTCAACAACTCGATGTTGCTACAGAAATGGGATCTTACTAGAAAGAAAGGTTTCAGAAAGTCAAGGTAAAATCTTGACTCTATTGAAGTAATGTGGGCTTTGTTGGATGTTTACAGTAAATCATGTATTTTCCAAGGTGAGTATGCTTTATGAACTGCTAGCTTTGGAAACACTGGGAAAGTAGCAGAATACTAAAATGATGCCTTTGCTGTCAAACTGCATTCAATTTCAGTGTATTTCTTTTTCTGGAGAAAAAAAAAAAACAAACAAAATAAACATTTTTAATAGAAAAAAATTGTTTGGAAGAGAAATGTCTTTTAGCCAAAACAAAACTAAACAAAAAGTGTTGTTGCCATGGTGCTTCATTGTCTTTCGTAACGTACAGTCTCTGATTGTATTTCCACAATAAATCATAGTCTTCATGTTTTGGGATATATGCATTGCATCTTCTGAGTCTCATAGCTGCATCTTGGAAACTAAAGTCAAGTTTTCTCAACAATTTAAAATGATTGGAATTTAAAATTTGAATGCTAACTCTGACAAAATGACAGAAGTAAATAGGAACCATCTATCATCGAAAGGTGAGCAATTATCTGGACAAACAGTACAAAACAATAGAAAAGAGTTCTGGGAAAAGTGAAGAGAGGATAAGTAGTCCCTATAAAGATGGAGGTGTTAGAGTTGTCTGAAGTGATGTTAAATTAGCTCTACAGACAGCAGAGAGCCAAATCAGAGAATGGTTAAGAGAATGTGCAGCCGTCACTAGATAGATGATGTGTAGCTGAAGCATGCCAACATTGAAAACACATTCAATTGGAAAATATACTAGAGCCAGGAAACCAATACAGTAACTTCCCTTCTCAGTAGTAAGCAAGAGAAGTACAATATTCTGACCATCTCTGGCAACAAATCAGTGCATAGTGTTCTGAAATTACCCAAAATAACCATTTGTCAAATGCATTGTTTTAGTAGTCACCTGTAGGTGTGACAGCTTGGTTAGAGTTTTTTACCTCAATTAGTGTTGTGCTTTAAACCCAGTCGGTGACTAAGTACTGCACAACAGCTCGCTTACAGCCTGCCATGGTGGGATAGGGAGGAGAATCATCAAAAAAACATGAACACCATGGAGTCTTTTTTCATTATTATTGTTAGTATATTATTAAACTGTTCTTATCTCAATCCACATGGTTTGTTTTTTTTCTGATTCTCTTCCTCATCCCATGAGAGGGGCAGAGAGAGTGAGCAATTGTGTGGAATTTAGTTGCCAGCTGGGGTTAAACCACAAAAACACTGAAGGTTAGCACTAAGACAAAGGTTTTGGATTTGAGAAGGGCAAACATCAGCTTCCTTAGAGCTCAGCTGGGAGGGATTCTGTGGGAAGCTTCCATGGAAGATAAAGGACATAGCGAATGCTGGGAGATTTTCAAGAATGCTCTGCTGGAAGCACAAAATCAGTTCAAACCCTTTAAAGGTAAGGAAAGCAGGCAGAGCAAGAGACCACCATGGCTTAACTGTGAGCTTCTGAGTCTGCTCAAAACTGAAAAGACAAGCCTACCAGAAATGGAAAAGCAGATGAATGCCCTTTGAGAATTACAAGGGCTTTGCCAGAGGGTACAGAGATGCAGTTAGAAGATCAAAAGTTCAGATCAAGTTGAAGTTGGCCAGAGATGTCAAAAATTGCGAGAAAGGATTCTTCAGGTACATAAACAACAAGCAGAAACAGAAGGAATATGTTGTCCTGCTGTTAAGCAGGAGAGGTGAGTAAGTCACCAGTAACACCAAAAAGACAGAGATTCTCAACTTGTTCAACTGTGTCTTTACCGGAACTATTGAGCCCCAGATCTTGGAAATAAAAATCCATATTGATGCAAACACAGATTTGCCATCAGTGAAGAAGAGGTGGTATGTGAACTATTACAAGAGCTTGACCCCAACAAATCGATGGGCCCTGACAATATTCACACGAGGGTGTTAAAAGATGGCTGATGTCGTTACAAGGCCGCTCTCCATAATCTTTGAGAAGTCTTGGCTTGGTTGATGTTGGACAAGTGGTGGGCATTGTTTACCTGAATTTCTCCAAGGCTTTTGGTATGGGTTCCCACAGCCTCCTTCTAGAAAAACAGATGTGTTACAGTCTACGGAAGTGGTCTGTGTGGTGGATGGGGAACTGACCAACAGACTGCACTCAGAGGGTAGTGGAAATAGCTCCTTCTCTGGCAACTTGTCACAAGTGGAAGTCCCCAGGGATCGATGCTGGGCCCAACACTCTAATATCTTCATGAGTGATCTGGATGGTGGGATCAAGGGTACCCTGATGAAGTTTGTTGGTGATACCAAATTGAGCGGAGCAGTGGACAGTTACAGAGTGAGAGCTACCCTGCAGTAAGACGTGGATAGGCTGGAAGAGAGGGTGTCCTGGGTTCAGCTACAGCA